>NW_007578674.1:247398-263728 GCF_000690725.1 Stegastes partitus | reverse complement strand
ACTTGAATTGCAATAAATAACTGGAAAAATTAGGGTGTTCTAAAACTTTTGACCGGTAGTGTATATGTATTAACTGAAAAGCTTACACACTAGGCAGAAGGACCCCTTTTTGCCATCTCCAGCATGACTTTATTTGGCAAGTCAAGATGTAAGGTTTAGCCAGCAGCAGGTTTTTAGCTCTTTGGTCCACCGTCAGAATGTCAGTAAAAGATTGTTCAGGTATTGAACCCAGAGTGGCTTTGCTCTCTGTCAGGATGGATGTTCTTCAAACAGCTGTTTGTTTGTTTGTGTTGCTCCATGATTCACTCACTTGCAACCGTGTGCGATGGGGTGTTTGTTTTTTTTGACAGCTGGTGTACATGGAGCACATCAGGTGGCCACTGCCAATTAAGTAAGAAAGAATAATAACATTTAACAGTCTTTGGTCCTGTGTTTGTCATTTTTCTTTCAACACATTTTGTCTTTGGTAAAATCATTTTCTTTCAAAAGAATCCGGTGAAGCTTCCTGCCTCAGCAGTCAGAGATACTGTCATGTTCACACTGCTGAGAACTAAATGTTTCCTTCAGTGTTTGGTGTCACCTGTAGAACCTTAGTGGTGTGCAACTGTCACTCTCCTAACAATGGCTGGAAGGAGATGCAAATGATTGGCTGTCATTGTCATGATCAGAATTTGTGCGGGGGGGGGAGGCAGACTCTCCGGGGAGCCGTGGCGGTGTAAACAAATGACATTTGACTGCAGATTTTACTTTTACAACCTATTTATGGAATGGCCAGTTGGTAAATGGGGCTTTTTGAATGTAAAAAATAAAAAAAATAAAAAAATAAATTGCATTTATTATTTATTTTTTTTTTATAAAAGAGCTCTAAGGGTTTGTTGTAGAAAATTTCACCCAGAAGTGTCTGCTGATGCTCAGCAGCACACTTGATGCCAGCTGATCCCCTGCAGCCTGTTCCTCTAGTCAGTCTTCACCTACAAATAGAAACAATAATGAAATTGTTTCTCTCATTTTCCTACACCCTAGTCATTTAAAAAGGTTTCTAGTTTGTGTCTGATGATATATTATTACACTATTTTTTACCAGACCACCATCATTTAGGAGTCAGTAAAAGGCTAATGATGTGTGGATAGTGCCATCTTCAGCAGGTGTCTTTCTCTTCTTAGAGAAATATTTGAACCAGCTCATCTGAAGATGCAGTCAGCAGTTCCATCATGGCGTGTAGCTATTAGCTTCATGCTATCAGTTAGTTTACTCACGTCAGCAACACTGAGTTGGCCTCGGGCCCAATTAACGTGAGCTACCGATATGTTATGTAACAATAGCGTTCCATCAATGTTTTGTGAAAGTCTGTTTAACTTGTAAAATCTACTCTGAGTTACATTAAGCTAATAAGTCTACCTTTTCTCTGGTAAGTCGCTGCCCTATTCTCCAAGACGACCCTCCTCTGACTCTACACCTGTTCCACCAAGAAGAACCAGGTGCTAGTTCCATGCTGGTTCTAGTTCCAGTGCTTAGTTGATTCAAATCTGGCCCCTCCAAAGAACTGGTTGCTTTTCCATCGGCCAGGAGCCAAGTTAGAGCCAGACCATACCTCACTGCATATGTAACTGTTTACCGAACAACACTCGTACCACACGAAAGTCCACACAGGACTCCAGACTAACTCTTTTTTTTTTTTTTTAACCGGTGCGGCCAATTTTCTCATTTGTTCGCTTTTCCCACTTTGTCACAGGCAAACATATGACCAGTGAAACATTTTCTTATCGATAGACTCTACAATTAACGATGTTCCCTGAATGCCCCACATAGGAGGCTGTGGTAGCTGCTGTTGGTGGCCTCGGTGCTCAGACTGGTGTGAGACCAAAGATGACTTTAACAAGAGTAAACTAGGGTGTTCTAATCTCAGATTTGTCAAAGATGAAACCGAGTCATTTTTTCTCATGTGGGCTTTTCTATGAGCGGAATAAACAGCGTCACTGTCAATGCCGCGCTCTCCCGAACAATTAAAGTTGTATTAACCCCCAGAGAGTAGAGACTGAGCAAGACAGTTATCTGTACTTTACCGTAGCAGTCGCGAGCACCCGACCCAGTGCAGGACTCTGCTGTGAAGGTGGAGACATGCGGCGGTGGTGTATACAATAAAAATAAATAAAAAGAAATCTGAAGGAGCGGCGCCAAGGATTTAGGAATGGCAGCCCGTCGCTCCTAAATGAATGTAGAGGAAACATGTGTCTTGTTAATGTCAGCTGGCTGCAATTGCATCTCATTTTAAATGATTGAAAATGTCTGAAGTACATCGGGAAGCCTTCTACTTTGACAGTATTGCTGTTATTGGTATATTATTATCAGCATTATCTAGTAAACAACAGAGGCGACTGCACATCCCTGCAAAAAATCATTTGAAATAGTGTCACCTGTCGTTATCTACATCATTATGTTGAACAGTCTTTCTTCTCAAGAACAATCTACAACAAATACTTCAGAAAGACAATACTGATATAATATATAGACCTCAACGTAGAAACTTAATGCAACAAAGATAAATACACCTGTGAATATTGACACACAGGTTTGAAAACCTTTGATTGATGAAACTGAACTGAGTGTGCTTCTGTTTTCCAAAAGATGACGCTTTATTTTAGCCTCAATGGACTATATACACAATAAAATAAACTTTCATTTCAACACTTTTTTGCTTTAATAGATGAAAAAAAGCAGATAATTTCTGGGACTAACAGTTGCCTCTGGGTTGGTGAAAATGTCCTAAATATGATCTCTTTCCAATCCTGGGGGAGTATTTGTAGTGAAAACCATTTTCTTTCTCTGCTCTTTCTTTTTCACATACTGATCCTAATCTTCTCGTAACAGTACCGCTGTTCTTAAATCCAAATCATCTTTTAGGATTGCAGCTTTCTAATGCAGTCCTAGTGGAGTCCTTCCACTTTCCTGTTTGCCCTGTGCCTGCCCCTCCCACACCGCAACAGTGTCCAGTCTGTTCCTCATGTGTGACTGTTGTTTTTTCACATTTACATCAGGGGCCACTAACCCCGGGGATCTGAGTGCTTCCTTTCTTTTTATTCCATTCATGTTGTTGTTTAGACAAGAGGCAGAATGAGGCCCTTCAGCCCAGAATGATCCACTATCAGCACTTAATTACAGTGGTACATTTGGAGCACCAGCTGAACGTTTAATGCAACAGGCTGAGCAGGTTTAATTACTGTTTATTTGATGAGCTGTAAAATGATAACTGCTGTTAATGTTATAATGTACTTCAGATGAACCGACCATATTTTTTTTTCACCAGAGGCTTAATATGACCATCACAATTCTATCTCCCTTCCTTCTCACTGGCTGCCCTTTCCTGTGTAAGGGATTGACTGCAGTACTTTTGTGAATTAATTTGAATACTTTCAGCTCTACTAGTGATCTCATTAGTCTAAATCTGTGGACTGTGTGCAGTTCATCAACTTTTTCGCTTCAACATGAGCAGCAATTTCATGGCCATTGTGATTTGCACATTGCATATATTTAGATACTTCACTATTGAGCTCTGAGGCTCCTTTATTGTCGTAATTTATTGTTATTTCAGAACACATTTCAGTGAACGCTCAACGGTAGCCAGAGGAGGTGTTTGTGTGTCTGGTATTAGTGTAAGCGTTGGGCTTTAACAGCACTCTGAACAAAGATAGAGGCCTACAAACTAACAATAAACAACAATGACGTGCAAACGACAAACAATGAATAAATGACTGAATGAAAACAAACCAGTGAACCGTGATCTTCACTGGAAGCTGTTGGTAGAGTGGTGATCACTTTAGAATCACTTTGGAATTGAGAAGCCAATTGTAATTTCTAAAGTCACCCATTTAGAGAGAGAAAATGATACTTGCATAGCCTTTGTAGCAGGAAGAGGAAGGCCGCTCTAGGACGTAACGCTGTGGTGATCTGCTGGATTAGTTGGTTCAGGAACGCAGAGACATGATGGCACTATTGCATTGTTGTGTTGAAAAATGCCAAAGTAAAAACACTAAGAGTCTTAGCTCATAGTTTCAAAGGAAATGTTCATGCTGTTGCATTTTAAAAGTAACTTAGGAAGCCCAGCTTTAGAGAAAGATAGCCCTACTTGGATTGTAGAAAAGCCTGAGTAAAAATAAAGAAAAAATCAGTGTTGCTTTCCAGAGAAAGTTCAGGAGCCAAATTCAAATCAGCATCTAGCCAATCAAGGATGTGTTCCTTCCAAGAGGTAGTCTTGAACTTCACTGTCCAGGAGAGATCAGAGGCCAAATACCTATAGTACTTACTTTGAGTAAAGTTCTTAAATGCATGACTTGAATTGGTAAATATCTATGATCATTAAAGATCTGAAATACCATTAAACACAAGACTAAAATGATAACAACCATGACATGTTTATCTCATAAGAGTCCTAAGATAATAATAAAAGGTGTAAACATGCATACAAATCTGGAATTTTACAACACATAAAAGTAAACTGCTATTATAACTAAGAACACAAGCATAGACATTCAGCAAGAAGAAAATAAAGACTTAAGAATGATATATGCTTGGGATAAGAGTCTCTCAGTGTCTTTTATGGCTGTGACAGAGAGAAGGGGGTGTTTGTGTCCTGTGTGTGCCCGTTGGTCCGCATTTTGTTGACATGTTGTGTTATCATGCGGCTAACACAACTCCCAACACGTGAATTCCAGGTCAAGCTGTTTAAGAAAAAGCTGATGTATCAGACAGTACTTTAAAATATAAAGTACTAAAGGGTAAAGAGCCTTGTACATACACTACATGCCTTGTTTAGCAATGGTTGCATTTTCTGTTTTCATTTCTAATTCAGACTTTTTATGAAATGGAAAAGTTGCACATCTGCCAGTAGGGAATTGTTATCATATCACTCATTCATGAGCCCCTGACAACAACATGGCAGGTAATTTCTACATTCAGAGTGCCATTATGTCAAGTGGATCTCCAAAGATGAGGCTTTTACCAGCTGCTTGTGATTACAAACAGACATTTCTATTGCTTAAATTATGAAATAGAACATTTTAACACGGTTGAATTGCTCTGAAACATTATGCAAAGTGAGGATACATCCTCCAAGTTCCAAGATACTAGAGTTTGCTTACTTTAAAAAAGTTTAAAGGAGGACTGGGCTGCTGTGGCTCGGGAAGGGGTTGTTCACTAATCCACTAAACGCAAGGTTGGCGGTTCGATCCCCCACCCCTTCACGTGACAAAGTGTCCTTGGGCAAGACATTGAACCCAAAGTTAGTTGTTCCTGATGGCAGGCAAGCACCTTGCATGGCAACTCTGTCACCATTGGTGTGTGTGACCAAGTGAATGAGGAACACTTTGTAAAGCCCTGGAGTACCACTAAAGTGCTCAAATAAATGCAGACCATTTACCATTGCTTTTGAGCAAGAGTCAAATTCCTGAGTAAAGCCTTTGTGGCAGATGCACTGGGTATAAGGCTTGCTCCAGCAACAACAGTAATCCAAGGGTTTTGTCATTGCTAGAGACATGGCACTTCGCCACTTGTGTCACTTTAAGACAAGTGTCTTAGACCCATTTTCCAGCTCTACTCCGTCTTACCATAAGAGGGCACAAAGAATGCTATTGCCTGAGAAGTGACCACAGCCTTAATGCACCTTGTGTAACTTTGGATTTCGAGTTCCACAGTCTATTCAAGTACACAGCCACCCTACGGAGGAAACTTATTCTGGTTGCTTGTGCTCGTAATCTGGTTCTTTTGGTCACTACCTGGAGCTCATGACCATACATGAGGGTTGGAATGTGGATGCTTTGGTACATCGAAGACTTCACCAGCGTTACTGTTGATGCACCAAGCCACCTATCCATCTCATGTTTCATTTTCCCGTCAATCATGATCAAGATCATGGAATACTTAAACCGCTTCGCTCAGAGGAGCAGCTACCCCCCAACCCAGAGGGACCAATCTACCAGTTTGTGGCAGAAAACCATGGCCCTGAACTTGGAGGTGCTTACTCGCATCCCAGCTGCTTCACACTCAGCTGCAAGCTGCTCCAGTGTGTGCCAGAAGGACAACGTTTGATGAAGTCTACAGTACCACGACATCTGCAACAGGTAGAGATGTGATCCTGAGGTCCCAAAACCAGACACCCTCCTCACTCAGACTTGGCTGCACCTTGAGATCCTGTCCATAAACACCACAAACAGGATCACAGCTCTCACTTCGGGATGGAATGGCTTGTAACAACAAGCCTGGTATTTGACAACTCCAACAAAATGGTGCTCAGCCAGGGGCTTCTGAGTCTCCCCACACCCACCCAGCACCTCTCATCCTGGGCAACTCTATATAAGGAGAGAATCCAATCCAGTTATGGCGGGGCTGAAACCCAGATGCAGACACAGAAACGGACTGAGACAGGTGGTCCATAAACAAGGATTTATAAACAGAAAAGTCAGAGCTGAACATCAAGGAAGATAACTAGACAGGAGGGGGGAAGCAAACTGGAGCTAGGGTAAACCAAACCTAATTCAAAAATGGGCGAAACTACAAAAACTGGGAAATACTGTAAACTAACAACAAGGGGGAAACCCAAGGAAAGTAAAATGAATGAACTAAGGGGGGCTAACTAGGGGGCAGGCAGGGTACAGGTCGGGGACCAGAGGCAGCTATAGGTCTGCCTGGGGGGCAGATTCTGGGCAGTGAGTGTGTCACCGATGCAGACGGTTCAGGGGGAAGCGGCTTGGAGAAGGCTGGCAGAGACAGGTCAGGGACTGGCAGGGATACTTGGTGTGAATGTCTATGGTCTGGCAGAGTGTGATGGAATGAGCTGAGCTTTTATGAAACAAAGGTGATTGTGGACAGTTGAGCAAATCCCCACAGCTGTCTCTAATCCCTGCAATCAAGCAGGCTGCATACAAGTCTGGACTGACAGGACTGAGGGAGAGAGACAAAAAAGGCTGAGCCAGAGGGAGAAAGAGAGAGAGATAAAGGAATTTCCATAAGGAACCAATAATTCCAACTTGCATGGTGGGACCTTTTCTTTATAATCTGTTTTTAGTGTGCTCTAATGCTGTTGTGTGGTGCAGAATTGTTTAACAGGGTTTGAGAAAAATCATAAGTGAGCTGGTGTGCTAGTAGTTAAAGAGGTGGGTGGAGATGGAGGTAAGGAATGCACACAGCTGCACACTATATAAAAGGCAATAGAGAATAGAATAGAATAGACTAGAATAAAATAACAACATTTGCTTAGTCAGCGGATTGATAGGTGACGATTGTGATGTGGTACTTGTTCAGTAAAGAAACATTGGAACCTTACTGCGAGTCTGTGCTTGTTTTAAAAGGTTATGTTAACGGAATAAACATAACATCCACCCAAAAGCTAATGTTGACGTGGCTACACGGGTGATTGTGGACACAGTGCACAGACAGCAGGATATCACTCCGGATGTTTCCTGTTTTGCGAAGGGTGATTTTAACGTAAGCCTGGAGAGACACTTAAAAACTTTTATCAATATGTCACTTGTCCTACCAGGAACATGAAATGTCTGGACCTTTGCTCTAGTTCCATTAAGGCAGCTTATAAATCCTGGTGCAGAGACCTTCTTGTTACATCAGACCACAATACTATTTATTTAGCTCTGTTCTACAAACCGATCCTGAAGGAAACAAAACCTGACGTTGTTTGGTTCCGGTGTGGTCTGCAGACTCTATTGAGTGCCTTCAAGACTGCTTAATTTGCATTGACTGGGACATTGACTTTGTGTTTAAAGGTGTTTGCACTAATTTGGATAATCTTACATAAACAATCACAGCATCCATAAACTTCTGTGAGGACATAATAAATCACAGGAATATCTGTTTGAATCAAGGAGATGTCATCCACAGCATGGAGCTGCAGAATCAAGTTAAGCAAGACCTAAGCTTGCTAATCTTCAGGACAAAGTGGAAACCTTGCTCAGTATTGGAAAATCACACATGACCTGGGAGGGTGTAAAGTCTAAAATGGACTCTAAATCCAAGAAGTGCCCCATTTCCTTGGTGACAAGTCTGACTCTGAACTTGTGAATGATCTTAACACCTTTTAGAATTGTGCTAGTACTCTTGACTTTTTAAAGAACTGTCCACATATACGAGTAGTAATGATTGCACAAGGCAGATGGACATACAGTTGAAACGAGAAGTTTACACAAATTGTATAAAAAGACATATAACCTTTTTTTTTCTCACTGTCTGACATTAAATACAACTAAACTTTTCTTGTTTTAGGGTCATTTAGGATTACAAAATGATTTCTATTTGTTAAATGCCAGAATAATGAGAGAATATTTATTGGATAATTTTTTATTGTTTTCTTCAAAGTCAGACGTTTACATACACTAAGATGACTATGCCTTCAAACTATTTGGGAAAGCCCAGATGATGATGTCATGACTTGGGAGCTTTTGATAGGCTAATTGACAACATATGAGTTAATTGGAGGCACACCTCAAACACTCCTTTTGTGACAACATGGAAAAATCTAAAGAATTCAGCCAAGATGTCAGTCGCTGTGAGGACTAAATGTCTGAGTGAATGTTGTCTTTCTGTGTAGAAGTCAAAATTAACAACTACATAGCAGACAGTCAACACATTAGCTGAGCATTTCACTCAAAGTTGTAACTTTCCCTGATCTCTGTTTTCTATTTCACAAAAACAGACAGAACATAACTTGCTGTAAATAAAGATATGTATCTAAATAGCTGCTATTCCAGGATAAATGACAGTTGAATAATAACCAAAATTAGAAACAAAGTAAAACAAATGAATAAACTGATCTTTGGAGGTTAAACGTAACCACAGTGAATGGGATAATAGTGAGAGAGAAATTCTGAGAAATGTAAAGACTATAAATACTAATTGTAGGGAAAATATATGCTCAAATGGGGTTTGAATGCTTATGCAGAATTGTTGCATAGTCTAACTGATCTTCAACCAACAAAATGTTTAGATCAGATTACTGTAACAATGCTGCAAGTGAAGCACCCCTTGTTGTGCTGGCAAGAAGAGCCTAAGGAATGTTCAGGGAAATTATTTAATCTGAAAATTATTTTCAAACCTTGGTGGCTTGGAATCTATACAAGTTGGGGAACAGAATGGAACAACAAAACAGTGGAGGCATTGAACTTATGTTTATTAAACTAAGAACATTAATCAAAGCAACAACCCAGTAACAACTACGAACTATGACACAACAATAACATGCAGTGGTGCTTCTGCTGATGGATGGTCTGGTCGTCCTGTTGATGTAGGAACAGCAGTGGGCAGAGTGGAGCTTTCGAGTCAGTCTTGAAGGATTTCAGAAGGACTTAGGTTGGATTCTTAAGAGAGATTCTGGGGAGGAGGACTCAGAGTGGTGCTGTCGGGTATGGTCTTTTAAAAGGGACTTTTGTTGTTAATTCAGGAGGGGCTCTGGCACAACCTCTGTCAGGAAGGGCTGTTGTCCAGATGTCTCTCACAGGGTTACACTTTTAAGTAATTTTTAGTGGTTTATATAATTTCTATATAGTCTTCAATGTCAGTGCAGCATTCAATTCAATTCAGTGTTATTTGTGTAGTGTAGTTTACAACATATGCCATCTCACAGCTCTTAACAGAGTAAGGTACGGACCTTACAAATTTAAACAGAGAACCCAACAATCCATAAATGCATCATTAACAGATGTGTACTCTTGGTGGACAGTTGATCAAAACAAGACCAAGCACGTATATGACATCAGACATTGTTGAACTTCTAGTTTAGTTAAAAAAAAAAAAAAAATACATTTCAGTGGAGAGCCTGGTGTCATTGATCATTATGAGGTTATTGAAATCGATGTTGAGCAATGCCTTTAACTGAGTCAACATAAAGGATGGTTAAATCCAGAATGTTAGAATGATTGTCTGCTTTAATGTGGCTCTGGTGTTCCTTGAGTTACTGTCAGTGGGGGTGAGATCCTTTTGATGCAGTTATCAACATTTCGACCCCACTTCCTGCAAGTTCAGAAGTCGGTCAGAATGTTTTGGACAGCTTTTGGTCTTTTGTAGGCCTGAGAGTGACTGGGGGTTTGAGCCAATCACGTGATTAGACTGGGCCCTGTCAAACAAGTTGTTGTCACCTCCTACCACTCCCCTCCACTCTCCACCCATAGGATCGCCCATTGGTGTTGAAGAGTGCGTGAACCTGGGTGGGTTGTAGCAGATGGCTGGGGTGTTGGCAGTGTCCATGCTGCTTAAATAATTGTGCAGTGCCACACAGGTCTTCACAGCTTTCGCAGTTTTGGCTGGGTGGAATTCAGTTGGTTGTCCCAGGATTTGCTATTGTACTGCCAGGATGCCAAAGCTGCTCTCTAATCTTGACCACCCTCCTGGCACGTGAGTGAAAGTAATTGTAGATTCGCTGGGCATCATCAAGGTTTGTTCCAGTTAATGCAATGAAAAGAGTTCCTCAATATATATCATACCTAGAAATGGCCGGATCAGGTTTTGGTGAAGAGGAAATGCAGCACTGTCCAAGAAGACGTGGTACAGTGATTGTGGTACAAGGAAGGTTGGCAGGGGGTGGTAAGTCCAAGTTCTCATGCAGCAGATTCCTCCCAAAACTGCACTCCTGGAAAATGCCACCATCACTTTCCCTTCCGTATGCTCCAATGTTCACCACGGTGAATCGATAGTTTGCATCACAGACTGCCATCAGGACAAGGGAATGTGTTCCTTTATAGTTGAAATAGTCACTCCCTGCCTTCGGTGGTGCTTTGATGATGACATGCTTCCCATCAATACAACCCAAACAATTTTGAAAATTCCACACATGCCAGAATTCCTGAGAGATTTCTGACCACTTGACAGTGTTTATCAGTGCAAGAAATTCACTGCACAGCGCCACCCAAATTGCCTCGCAGGCCTCCGTCACAATGAGGGAAACTGTCGTTGCTCCTATCATGGAGCTCTGTGCCACTTTTTGTTGGCTGTTTCCTGAGGCAAGGATACGAAGGGTGACAGCAAGTCTCTCTTGTACTTTTGTAGTAAGTACCTGAATGTTTGATGAATGGTCGAATATGATGCAACAAGTCATCGAATTTGTGGGCTGACATCCGAAAATACTTGAAATGTACTTCTACGTCTATCCCACGCATCCGCCGCACAAGCACATTGTATTCCCCTCATCTGGCCTCCAACGATTGAACGGACGAGTCAACCACCTTCTCTTCTTTTTCAGTCTCAGCAGTAATGTCGCCATGTTGTAAGCGGTGTAAACAATGGCAAACTTCTTCTACTCTAGTTTAGTACTGTGGTATATGTGTGTTTGTGACACACTGCCCCCTGCAGTTTGGGAACAGACGCTGCACGGAGTATAAAAGCCTCATGTGTTCTTTTGTGCTGATTCTGCGTGTCTCATTTTCGTACGTCACATTCGTGCAGAAAGCATAATCCAACCTTAAGGGTTCTCTGGAAGGAAACAAATCTGTTGATGCAGGCTGTTATCCCTGCACACAGACAGGTTGCCTTGTCTCTGACGCATTATTAGTTACTAGGTAACAGACTCCACAGGGATCTCCCTCAGCTCTTCAGCAGAGTCTAAGCAAAGCTTTTCAGTTGTTATACTGGTAAGTGTGATTTCTGGCAGTAATCGGCTTATAATGGTCTTTAGGGTTGTTTTTTTGTTGTTTTTAAATTGAAGTCACATTCACTGTCCTCAATCAGACTCAAAAAAGATTCCAATATTAACTGTGTTTGCCAAACCACAAGTTCCAAAAATGTTTTCACACAAGACGTACTGAGGTCCTAAAAATATCAGTAGATTGTTTCACATGCTCAGTGGCAGTTATAGTCTGGCTTGTTAAATAAAGGCAAGGAAGGACAGCAGTGCACAAGAGAAAAATGACACTGGGGTACATGACAGAGAAAATACAGGAATGACAAATCATTTTCTAGAGGAAGGAAGTGCTCCTCTTTTATGCCTCTGTAATTCCTAGGGGTGTATACAAAGGGGAGGAGCAGTCTTTCCTCACCTGTACCTGAAACATGCTTCACTGACTTCTGTGTTCAGTGGAGGGGAAAAAAAAAATACTTCAATTGTAGTGAATTAATTCAAGTTTTATTTTGAATGCAAAGTGAAGCTCTGTCACTATGACACCCGGGATCTTTCTGTGTGGAATTTGCATGTTCTCCCCATCCAGCGTGGGTTCTCTCCGGGTTCTCCGTCTTCCTCCCACACAGTCCAAAAACATGTTGAGGTTAAATGGTGATTCTAAATTGTCCGTAGGTGTGAATGTGAGTGTGTTTGGTTGTCTGTCTCTAAGTGTAGCCCTGTGATAGACTGGTGACCTGACCTGCCTTCACGCTAAGTCGGCTGGGATAGGTCCCCCGCGACCCTAGTGAGGATAAGCGGTGTCTACATAATGAATGGATGGATGGAAAACACAAAACAGATTGAAATTAATAAAGTCTGGATTATACCCTGACATCAGCTGATGGAATTTAGTAATGAAAAGAGATGATACAGTGCTAAGCAAATATGTTAGACCACCTGTAAAAATCTAGAAAACAGATATATTTTAGAAATATTTTAAAAATGTGACTAAAAATTGTATTTTTTGGCAAATAACAAACTGAATCAGCTAAATATTGTTTTTTTTTACACATAGTAACCCAAAAAAGTAATATTTTGTGTGGCCTCCTTTGGCCTTGACAACAGGTTGCACTCTTCCTGGCATTATTTTTTATGTACAGTTGTGACTTGATAATCTGACCCTTAGCAATCCAAAAACCTTGCTAACCGACAGGTTTTTAGGAAAAACGAACAGAACCCATTAAAAACAGCCTTAACATACCAACAGCCTTGGATTCCGGCTCCGACATGACATTTTATGTCACAAATAAGAATAACGGCGAATTATCTGACTAAACAATTCGACATATTGGCGACGTTCAGACTGCAGGACTTAATGCTCAATTCAGATTTTTTTGTAAAATCCGATTTTTTGCGAATTTGTTCACATTTCCAGTTAAATGCGACTTGTATGTGATCTGCTGTGTGAACTTCATATGACACAAAAGTGTCCCGCATGTGCAGAAGAGGACACGACAACGTCACATGCAGTGAGTGTGCCCGCCGCTCCCCCGCCGCTGCCACCACCGATGGTGGAAACAGAACTGTGACCGCTAACTCAACCAGCATCAGCAGCCAAATACTGTCCGGGTGATCCGGCCACTTCCACCCCGGGGTTGTGCTCCGACAGGGTGGAAGTGGCCAGAATGTGCACAATCACACCGGTCAACTAGGTGTGAAATCCAGTGATGCGTGGTGTTCTGACAATACACTAGTTATTATAACAACAGTTGTAGTAGTAGTTCAGTAATAGTTTGAAGCTGTTCCCACAGACTTGCTTTAGATTTAACTTTCTTTTTTTTTTTTTTGCTTTCATGAACAAGTGATGTAACATTTATAACTGGACGTTTCGCAGACATTACTAGTGGGTAAACTACATAGTGCTTAACAAATTTATTAGACCACCTGTCTGATTTGTTAAGCACTATATATATATATATATAAACTTGAGCCGGCTCACTGGGGTTCTCTGAGAAGTCAGAAATTAATCAAGCATACCATTCAACCACGGAAACTACTTTTTCTGTTCAGGAATGCAGATAAATAACTATAATCTGACATCTTTATTAAGAAATAATAATGTGCTTCACTATTTTTTTTATCTTTGCAAAATAGTAAATTTTAAAAAATCACAGATAATGATATTTGTATTTTAGCATTAAAAATATAATTTCAGTTGAAGAGCTCCAATATACTGGTGTATTAACGACTTACATACAATGACTTTGGCAGTTATCAGTGCTGTTAATTATGGGCAGCTGTGGCATAAATCTTACATTAGGTGGTGGCCTAATGCATTTGTTAAGCAATGTATATAAAACGGTTGATCTTTATTTTAGCTCGAGAGACAGAAAGGAAGCATGTTTTGTAGGTGTGTGTGTCAGTAGATTCCCAGTCTGCAGGATTTGCATGTCGTTGGCAGTGATAGTTTCATTGTTGATCCATTCGTTTGAGGAATAAAGAGTTGTTGAAGGGATAACAGTGTTTCTTTGTTTTTGTCCTTTCTCTGAAACCTATAGTTCAGACAAGTCAAACAGTCTTTGAATTTTTGGAGCAAGGCCTTTTCCTGGTGTGAAAGTCACTTCAGTGTTCATTCTTAATAAGTATCAGTGGGATCAAGAATTTGCCTTTTGATACTTTGGGGTTTCTGAGTAAAGTTGCAAATCTCAGCATCATCCTTCTTTCTAGTTGTTCAGAGAAAGTCTCTGTAAAGCCTCAAAAACTGGAGTCTTCAGGTTACCTCTGAAAGCCGTGTCCTTAAATCCAAGTCCTGGCCGCCTGCATACACAGACAAATGTGCTGCACCCAAGCAGGTGGGCTTTTACTATTTTATAACTGTCATTTAACTGAGTATGCAGAGTTCATGTCATGTATTGTTCAATAATTGATGTCAGGTTGTTGTGCCATTTTCAGATGGACAGCAATTAAATCAGTCACACTGGAAGGCTTTTATATTTTGTGCAAGCAGCTGTGGGTGACAGCAGTGGTAAAAATCAGTGCTGATTGCATTTACTGCACTGAAATTAAATTGTTAATGTGCAGGAAAATGCATCAGCCGTTTGAATAATTTATGTCAAAGTGAGTAAACCAATGAAGGTATGAATATTTTATTTCTGTAGCATGTCATCTAAATGGTTCATCTGAAATTGGATTATGGTACACAGCAACAGCAACAAAGAAGACACAGCTATACGCAAGTGTCAAAAAAAAGGTCTATTTCCTAACTGATGCATCAGATCAAGTGAAAAGCTGAGCTATATTTCAATCATATGATTTATCTGAAGATAACATAAACTAAACAACCCACTGACAACCGTCCCTGCTTTGGCCAGTAGCTATTAAGTGGTTTGCTGAATAAAGTAAAAACTGTTGCTTCAGGTTTTTCCCAATTCTACATTCTGCATGTTGATCGAAGATTATTGGACAATGTCTTTTTGAGACCATCTATCAGCAGATCTCATGTTTTTGTATTCTGAGCAGAACCTTAAGCGAATGTTGAGATCACATGCTTCATTTACACTACTGTTTATTCTCTAAGTTGGTTCCCACTATACTTTGCTACTTTAACATTTTGCCAACATTTCCATCTCAGACCAGCATAAAACCTGTACTGTAATGATACTTTATTAGCATAAGCAGTGCTGTATTAGTACTGCTACTGTACTAGAAACATCCTGTGTACTACAAATGCAGTATCAAAGATGTCTTCCGTGTACTTCTCATTTTTTGAAAAATAAGAGCATGTCATTCCTACTTAGGCAAGGATGTGTTTTTGGTTTTAGGTTTTTGTAGATCTCAGTACAATTTAATTTTCAGACACTTGTTTTCAGCTCATCATATCTGCCAGATGTAATATTTAACATGACACTTGGCACACAAATATTTGTCTTCTTTATGAGTTTAGTTTTTAAAAAAAACAAAAAACAAATTGGATCAGCATTCATAGTAAAGTACTCCTGTCCCTACTTACTTGGTCGAGCAGCTGGGTCATGCCGGCATAAAGTATCCTCTCATCACACCACAGTTGTGTGGCTTTATTGTTACTGACACATGCTCTAATGTGCCTGCCTTCCTGCTTTGATGCAGATGTTAAGTCGCCTAAATCACAAATGGCTCCTGGTAAAGAAAAAAACTGTTCATGGCAAACAAAAACATCTGGGCTTTCGCCATGAGCTGCGTTACTACAATCAATAAGACAGTAAATTTGGGAGTGCTGAAACAGCATCAGGCTCTGTACTTGTTTTGTTTCTTCTTCATCTTTTTTAATTCTCACACTTCTGTATCTGCTCACATCATTCATGAGTTATGCATGTCTTTTTTTATTTTAAATCTTTCTCTTCTGTTTGAAATGGCTTTGGTTTGGTTTTATAGACCAAAATTTGCA
The DNA here is from genome assembly GCF_000690725.1 of Stegastes partitus. NCBI lineage: Eukaryota > Metazoa > Chordata > Actinopteri > Pomacentridae > Stegastes > Stegastes partitus. The sequence goes on along the minus strand of NW_007578674.1, from coordinate 247,718 downwards.
TTCCTATGTGTCAGTAATTGATGTGTTCATCTGTCTGTGGTAGTAGATATTTTTGTGGATAAGTAAGTGGTGCTACATGAAAAAGTAACACATTACCAAAGTCAGTGGGATGTGTTAGGGCATTCTATCTAACAGTTTTTCTGGATGTCTTAGTCTAAACAACCTAGAGGTACAACTAGAAAAATATCTGCACTTAAACAGATTCTCCGGAACCTTCTTGAAAATAATTTTCTGTAAACAGCTGACACGGTCAAGTAGTAACAATGATCATATGAATGTGTAGTATTAGAAATATACTGGTACCATACGAAGGTCAAAGT
>NW_007578674.1:215705-246504 GCF_000690725.1 Stegastes partitus | reverse complement strand
GGCACAGTTGTTTTGCATTTTGGTTGTTTGATTGTTGCAATGTGCATCATTCAGGCAAAGAAAATTGAGAATTATAGGATCCATTAGAAACTCAGGACTGCCTTGATATAGCCTAAAATTATTGTCTTTCCTTCAAGTACAAACTGCTAATTGACCAAGATTTTCGTGATCAACATGTAAACACTTCATGGCTCGTCTCCTATCTATATTGCTGAACTGCTGCAGCTCTATGCATACATTAGTGTATTTAACAAGGTCGTGCATTATGGCGAAAAGCCAGACAAATGCAGCCTCTCCTGACAAGGCTTGAAGTCAGGCTGCTGTGCTTTTCTTTTTTCTTTGGCCATGCAGTGTACCACTTTGATGTCAGATTCTTTTTGTGAGTGAACGCTTTACACTTCACCTGTAGAACTGCCCAGATGGATGGCAGGGAGCATGTGTGTATTACTGTGCCATCTGCTCATTATCTGAATCCCCCACCCTGGCTTAAATGGAGCCAGAGCCTCCTATAGGCCCTCAGGGGACTGTTGCTGGGGCCTCAAAAACACCAGCCTGTTACACTCAGGGTAGGACAGGTTTATTTTTCTATTCCTAATGCAAAATCCATCCTGAAACAACTCAAAATGAAAATGTCAGATACAGTGTTACCAGGGGACCTTGTGTAATCTAAGAATTGAAATGCACACCTGTTTCCTGCTGAGCATTTGAATGGTGTAAACAGTGTCTGTCTTTCTCCAACAGTTACTTCTCAAATCTAAAAAAAATATCTCCAGGTAGAACTGAAATGTTGCATGCTGAGCAGCTAGTGTACTTCCTCAACCTTGTGAACAACTATTGCACAGACATGGAGCCCAGTAGAACTGAAAATGTGTTCAAACTGAGCATAAAACTAATTTTTGCACGACAGTATGTGCACATTGTATTTAACACATTTTTGTGTATTTGGCATAAACTGAGCGATGTTTTGAGTGACTTTTTTTTACATATGTTTTATTATTTAAATCATCTTATCCACAGTAAATCAGTAGCAAAAATCAATGTATGTAAGGTTTGTTGAACCTGGATATTGCCTGGCACTGCCAAAGAAGACAAGACATAGTTCCTATCAGCAGATATTCGGATTAGATCCTGGTGGTAGAAAAATCCCTTTTTACTGTGTCTACACTGATGATAAAATACACATTTACTCAAAATTACTGAGTTTAGATATCGACCTCCAAATAGCATCTTCTTTAATAATTAGGAAGCATCAATGCTTCAGCATCGATTCACACACCGTTATATTCCAGGGTGTTTAGCTGGAGTTTGTTTGCAGTCACCATCCCTGCTTAGATTCACAAAACTATGTTTAGTCAAACATTGATCCACACGAGCAGGAGAAATAAGATAGACTGTGTACATGTAGAATCCATGACCAAAGGTTTTTTGTGTTTTGAAACTCTATACCAGGGGTTCTGAACAGGTCTCACCCTGGGACCCACATTTTCCCGTGGTCATTAAGTCGCCACCCAATTTTTTTTAGAATTCAATATTCAATATATTTTCCTGTGCAACATGCATTTCAGAGCATATAACCATGCACAGTAACTGGACCATGACAACTCTGTATACAAAACTACACAAAATAAATAAGGCCACAACAGAACATATTTTCACTCCATTTTGAGCAAATGAATAAGAAACTAAGGAGGACCATGACAACTGCATGTACAAAAGTGAACAAAATAAACATCCAAACTACTCTAAAATAAAGTTTTGGCGAACGAATCCGTGGCTATTCAGGTCCAGCCCTAGTATGAACATCAACATTTTCAATAGTCCAGGTCATATTTGTGCTTTGACATCTTGCGTCCCAACATCAACACAAACTTAAAATGAACGTCAAACAAACTATGGTTACCATGCCTGTCAAAATAAAAGTTTTTTCAAAATAAAAAACAAGTCCAACCTGAGACGCACATTATATATTATTTATTTTGGACCAGCTGTCTGCGACCTACCCAGAACAGGTCCGCGACCCACTTTTGGGTCGCAACCCACCAGTTGAGAATCACTGCTCTATACTGTCCCTCAAACCAAGGCACTTGTTAACACTTTCCACGAATACACTTTGTTTTATTCTACTAATGCTATATACTACTGCAGTTAAATTAGGGGAGGAAATAATTTAAAATGAAATGAATGTAACCAAATGCGGACAGCTGACTGTGTGATCAGTAATTTCTAGTGTGTGTGAGAGGTGAGGGAATATCCTGCTATGAGTACAGAGAAAAAAACCTGTTTGACTTTTAACCTTGTACAAAATGTATGTTGGAGCATGTTTTATTAAAACAGTGGATATGTCAAAGTATTAGAAGAGATAAAGATAGCGGGGAGCTTCAGTAGTTTCCATCTCCATCAAAACGTACTATTTAAATGTATTTTTAAAAATTAATCAAATCGATATACAAGTGCAGATTGAAAAAACATCTTTTGTAATTTAATTAAAAAAGGTAAACTTTCATATATTACATATTAATTACATGTAAAGTTGAATATTTCAATCCTTTTTGATTTTTTTTTATGATTACGGCTTATAGCGAATGAAAATCAGAAATCGAGTATCTGAAAATAATAGAATATTTCCTAAGATCAATCAAAACAGAAGGATTTACAATGCAGAAACATCAAACTTCTTGAAAATATGTTTATTAATACACTTAATATTGCATTGCATTATTGCATTGATATCAACATTGTTTTGAGCTGCACCTGTAACTGCAGTTTACAAATAATGTCATCTCTAAAAACATTTTACATAACACAATACAAGCTCTTGTTGCATGGTCTTACTGCATTCTGCTGTTAGCATATGAAGATATCTGATGGGTCAGGTCATCTGCTTTCAGAAATGGGATATGGAACATTGCTGGGTTTATAAATCTATTGATGTGACAGCATTCTGTCATTCGAGCCCCTGTTAGACAGAGGTCACTTTACCGTTAATATCCATCATGGCTGCATTCACACAGACCACCCACATTGCCAGAGAGAGCCACAGTCTGTAGGTGTTACTGTAATTCACTGAAGACTAGTCAATATACCAAGTGATGTATAATGCAAAACAATGTACTAACAGACTTAAATTGAACAGATAGAGCTGATCAAAGTGTCCAAATAAGTAATAGCTCAGTTTATGTCTGATTTCTTAAACAGTGAAATTGAACCTGAGGATGGCTGAGATGTGACAAAACATTCAACTGCAGCTGATAAACTATGACTCTGTGTGGAAGCTCACCTGTCTGAGATGAAATGTTCACAGCAGCTGTTCGATCCTCCTCGGCCCTTTCTCCATGTCAGGATCATTTATAGTTAATTAAACCTTATTATTGAAGTTATTACTGTTGCTCTGCTGCGTAATTGCAGCAACGCTCTCTCTCTATCATTAGAGACACTCTTGGATCCTACCTCTGCAGCAATGAAGGCCTCCTCAGTCTTGCATGACTCTCGGCAAAGACAAAGGTGCAAAAGGTCATGATTAGAAAGCTGCTGTTTGCAGACAATGCTGCACTAACTACACACTGAGAGGCTGCCCTGCAACCGCTTATCAGCTGCTGTGCAGAGGCACACAGTGAGTTTGGCTTCACAAGTTGCCGTGAGACTGGGTTGGGCCTCACCATCAGTATTGCGAAGAACAACATCATGGGGCAGGACATCAGCAGTGCCCAGTGCATCTCAGTCAGCAGGCACATCCTCATGGCGGAGAACTTCACCTGCCTTGGCTCCACCATCTCCAGCAATCTCTGCCTAGACCCTGAACTGAACACACGAATCAACAAAGCAGCAATGTACTGCTTCACAAAGAGAGTCTGGGACAACTCTATGCTGATCACAAATACCAAGATAAAGGTGTTTCAAGCCTATGTGCTTAGCACGCTGCTCGATAGCCATGAGTCTTGGACTAATGCCCGCCAAGAGCGCAGGCTCAACAGCTTCTACCTGCACAACCTCAGGAGAATTCTGGGGATCACTTGGCTAGACCACATTCCCAACAAGAATGTCCTGGCCCTTGCAGGAATATCAAGTGTGTTTGCCTTGCTGTCGCAAAGGCGCCTGCACTGTCTTGGCCATGTCTCTGTATGCAGGGCGGACGAATCCCCAACGACTTGTTGTATGGCGGGCTTGCAACTGGCTCCAAACCTGCAGGAAGGCCTGTCCTTTGCTATAAAGATGTTTGCAAAAGAGAAATGAAGGCTGGCAACATTGATAGCAGATGGAGGCCTGCCATCAAGGACAGCATCAAGATTGGCGAGTGAAAGAGACAGGACTGGTGGGAAGAGAAGAATGAGCGCAGAAGGCGGAGGCCAGCGTCAGCACACAGAGCCAAGTGTGGAGTTTACCTGCAAAAAATGCAACAGAGCAGTTGTCATTCTTGCATTGACCTGTACAGCCAATGCAGGTGCCGCAACCAATTTGCCCAGTGATCTTTGGCGCACACTCCATTGTCCCCCCGAAGCAGAAGGATGTCAACAAGATGTTGTTGGATGAATATTGATGCTGAAATGTGGAAAAATCCTTACCTAAATTACTTCCCACAACTCAAAGTAGTCTTGCTTGTGCCTGACAATCTGTTAATGTGACGGTTCAGTCGTCTGCCGAGTTGAAAGTGATACAGAAATGTTACTAGGTAAGCCCTGGTAAGATCGCTGGTGCAACTTTTACAGATGAGCGAACATGCAAACATGCGGCTGACCCGTAGCTGTCAGATTAGCAGAACAGAGTGCATGTCTGAATGTGGTATTTGCCAGAAGCCTCCCTGTTTTTTATCTGCTTCTGCTTGAATGTTGCTACTATCAGAACACTTTTTCAGATAAAATCAACAGTCTCCTTCAAGACACTTATCAAACTGCTGCTATGGGTTTGTCTATGTTAATGATTGTGTTGTTGTTAGGTTTTGTTGTTTTTCTTTTTTAATACAGTTGAAAGAGAGAAAACGTGGGAAAGAGAGCGTAAGCAACTGACTTGCAATAAAGATTCAGGCCAGCCAGGAATCGAAATAGCGACTTACTGCTTGTAGGTATTTGCGTCTGGGTGGTACGCACCTAAACACTCGTCAACCGCTCATTACTACCAATTCAATTTTTTCCGTTGCTAATGGGGTAAAGATGTGTGTGAAACATCTATAGATCACAAGTCCTCTCTTTTTTTTGTATCAAATGTGCTCTGCGTGAATTTGTTTTGTTTGTAATAAAGTAGTTAGGGTTAGTGACACAGAGAAAGTCTGAATTAGTCAGTAAGTGAAAACAGCATTAGTGTGACAGAAAAGAAGCTCAGAGTTCCAGAGTGTTTACTACGGTCCCTATGTAGCTACCCGTATGTGGCTGGACAATGGCAAGCACAAGAGTTTTGCCAACCAATTATATTTTTCTGGCTCAGAAAAATATCTTTGTCTGTCTGTGTGCTATTTTGGCGAATTGCGCTTGGCTGCAGCGTTACATCACAGAGTGTGCTGTCTTTGAAGCTGATGTGTATAAGTTTATTAAAAACACGAGTTAAATAAGTCAGTTAAAGAGTAGGATGAAAAGTTTTAAAAGTTCTTCAGTGAGCGCTCTGTGTGCTGTGTTTGGTTTTTGAATTTGCGGCAGAGTGAGCCATCCTGACACTACATGTTTGTAAGCTATCCTTGATTCTCCGTCGTCTTTGTGAGGAGAGCTCCACTTGTTAACAGCTTTCAGCAGCATAACGGAGCTTTCCTGATGAATTGTTCATGCATGCTTTTGCCTTGGGAAATATTTGCCTGTAAGTTAAAAGAGTGCACAAGCATCAAATACACAAAATATGTGTTTTAGAGCAGACGTTTTCTGTTTCTGTCACTCAGCTCGTGATAAGAGCTGTTAGCAGCTTGTTTCAGATTAACTGCTGTTATTCAGTCAGCGAAGCAGCTGTAACAAGCAATGGAGATCATAGGTGACTGTGCCGACGCCTGTTCAAAAAACACAAACGTCGTTAAACTCTTGCAAAATGTTCTTGCTGTCAGCTTAAACACTGGTTCCACTTATTGCTCGTGCTCTGTTGTGAGTCAAGGTTGTTCAGCCTACAAGTAAAACACACGGTTTGAAGATAGCTTCACCCGGTGGAGTGGAAACATCGCTGAGCCGCGGCGGAGTGCGACAGTCTGACCAGATTAACTTGTGATAGTATGTGGTGTCAGTCCGACGGTGAGACAGAAACACGTTCCAGTTTAACTGCCGATCCAAGTTGCCTGGAGATGTTTGCTGTTTTTCCCTTCAGATGATCCGTTTGCAGATTTATCCCGACCAGATCTGCGTGCATGTAAAGATAAAGATACTACATGAAGAAGACCTTGCCGACAAAAGTAAACATCACTAGTTAATGAAGCCTATATCCATGTCAGTATCATCTACAGACAGCAAAACCAAACATGCTGACCAAAATAAAAAAGATATTTTTCGAGTCTGGTGGGAGGATTCGAAACCACGTCGCCCGCATGAAAAAATGCAAGTTTGGTGTTTTACTAATTGTGTCACCATTAAATTTAATTAAGATCCCTTTTCATTGCTATAGCTCTTCTCCAGTCCATCAGGTGTTTAACACCTGGTGGTTATTCAGGAAACTCGCCCAGATCAACTAGTGATAGTAACAACTTAACAGACACACACACTGCCTCTTTAATAACGACAAAACGAATTATTGTCTGACCACCAAAACCCACGGCATAGAAGCACGTTGTGTTGCATTGTGTTGTGTTGTGTGTTCGTTTGTACATTCAGTGTCACGATACAAAGCAGAATTTAACGCTTAACTCAGGTTTGTTCAGTGAAACACACACAGCAGCCTCCCACCACAACAACACGCAGCACAGCATTAGTTTGTTCTGATGAAACCATCAGAACAAACTGAGGCCACGTTGTCAGAACTAATCACTGAGAAAACACTACAGACACGTCCAGTCCTCCACGTCGCAGACTGTAATGTCACATCATCTGAACCACTGACAACATTTTTTTTCTGTCACTTCTTAGAAAACACAATAAAAAACTCTTAACAGTTCACAAACTTGATTCTCATTCAACCAAAACACTTCAGCACACTGTTTGTACATGTGGAGGTCACATCGTGGCTGAAGAGTGAACTGTATTTTTACTTAATGACATGCTGCTGGTCCTCTTTGGTCCACACAGACACTGAAGTGATCCTGCTGCTGTCATATTTCCGACAGGAATATTTAACGTTCAAATTTAACAGGAGTTCAGCAGCACCAGTAGCTTGTCGTGTAAACTGTATGAAACACTAATATTATGGCTTTTTGATGGAAGTTCCAGTCCACTGTCTGCGTGTGTTCACAATTAACATAAATCACAGGTCACGACGTGGAGGACTGTTTGTAGTGTTTTCTCAGTGAGTTGTTCTGAAAATGTGGCCTCCGTTTGTTCTGATGATTTTATCAAACTAAACTAATGCTGGGCTGTGTGTGTTTCGGTGAACAAACAAGAGTTAAGTTCTGCTCCGTATCTCTGGATGTTAAGTTGTGACTATCACCTGTTGATCTGGGCGTGTTTTCTGAGTAATCCCCAGGTGTTAAACATCTGGCTGAATGGAAACGATCTCTGTATGGAATGAAAAGGGACTTTAATCGAGCTGATCGATGGCACAATGTGTAAAGTGCCGAATTCGTATTTCTACATCTGGACAACGTGGTTTCAAATCCTCCCACCGAACTCGAAAAATACATGTTTTTTATTTTGGTCAGCATGTTTGTTTTGTTGTCTGTAGATGATACTGACATGGATCTAGACTTTATTAACGTTTACTTTTGTCGGTGAGGTCTTCTTCATGTCTTTATCTTCACACACACACACAGACAGGTCTGGTCGGGATAAATCTGCAAACGGATCATTTGGGGGGTAAATTCAGCAAACATCTCCAGGTAACCTGACCACCTTCTTCCTGTCGTGTGAAACTTTTGATGTTTGTGAATTTAAATAAGCCAGTGTAGCACAATGTGATCTAAATCTGATAATATTATGTAAATGTATTGATGTTGTACTTGAACACTTGGCGTTCTATTACCACATGGTTTAGTAACCTTCATGTCAAAATACACACTGTTTTGGTCTCCTGTCTCTGCTGCTTTCGTACTAACATGTTTTAGTGAGCGATCACAGCTCCAGACTGCACTCGCGTAGTTTCTTTCATGGAGCCCGGCAGTGTCTGACTTTTAGAATGAGAGGGCTCTTATTTCCATATACATTTGTCAAGACCGAAAAGAAAAGTACAGCAGAAATCTCACTTTTAGAGACTAACTTGTCAAATTGTTTATTTCCTGGTTAGTCGCTAAGGGGTCCTGAAAAGCCACGCCTACAAAACATCTGTCTCAGAAATGCTAGTAATTCCAGTTAATCTTGATCGCCAGTTAATCTGGAACAAGCTAACTTGTGTAGCTAACTTTAGCTAAAGTTTATTAGCTGTGGTTAATTGCTGTTTGTATTCATGCTGCATGGCAGCTTTATGTTTTGTTTCATGTTTATGAAGCGTGATTGTGTATTTATTTTATTTTCTCTGTATTTTCAGCTTTACAAGACGTCATAAAGCTACCATAGACCAGTAAATGCTGAGAAAAGCAAGCCTTGTGTGTTTATTGAAGATAGCTTGGACATGCTAACTGGCTGTTTAGCAGTGTGAGGGCAGCACACAGAGCATTGGCGTTACACATACCTGTCCGCTGTGTTTAGCTTTATTAAATCATTGCAGACAACAAAGCACTGCTACAAATCACTAACACACACTTTGCTCTAGACGGATTGGTTAGAACCCTTGTCTCTCTGCTGTTGTTTATCTCGAAGACTGATCCTCAGAGCTCATCGAAGCCTGTTGTGACCCTCTTTTAAATAAAAGCAAAATCCTTCATGGTCCTTACTGTGATATACTTTGCCTTTAGTGTGCTTATTTTGCTTTCTGCTTTCCCATATCTCTTGCTCTCTGTGCCATGAGGCGTAACACAGCCCACACACTCATACTCATGGCCTCATGTTAACATAATGTACACATGGATATGAAACTGATCCAGACTCTCTAACTGATCTTTACCTCTCTGTGTCTTTCTACAAGGACAGTTATTGTTGAGATCATAATGTCTGTCAAACAAGATGCAGCACTAGTTCCATCACTACCTGTCCTCAAACTTTGCTCTGTGTGTTCTCTCTTTTTATATTGAGGAACGCAGGTTATGGACTTACTATTGACCCACCAAGGTTGCTATAACATAGTTCTAGTGGAGAGGAATCTGCAGCAAACAGCAAAGATGTACAGATGGCTTAGTGATGTGTTTTACTGCTAATGGTTGTCTGCAAACAGTTAGCTGTTTGCCACTCTGCAGATGCCTCATAGTGTACTACAGAGGACATATATTGTCATTAGTAATGGTAGCTTTCTGTTGGTATAAGGCGTACAGAAGCTAAAACATGTTGTGACATACAGTGTGTCATCACTGAATGTCTTTGTGGAGCAGTAAAATAAGTTTTGTTTTTTTCATTTGAAAGCAACTCTCTATAAGACCACAGTGATGAAAACTGATTAAACAAGATTCAGACAGGTCATGCTCATGTAAATCCAGTGTTTCTCACCCTGCTAATGGAACAGATCAGGATCAACTCAATTTTCAATTCATCTATATAGCGCAGTTCAAAACATATGTCATCTCATAGTGCTTATGATAGTAAGGTGAAGACCTTACGAATTTTGAACAGAGAACCAAACGATCCAAAATTGCCTTTGAACTTCCTCTGAGCAAGCAGTTGGCAATGGTGGGAGCAAGCAATTCAGAGACATGAGGCTCCAGATCCAGAGACACCCGCTGAGAAAACAAGTACAGGACCTCGGGGGAAACATGGAGTTACTAATATGTAATGGTGAGACATAAATGTAAGAAAGGAGAGTAGAGGGCAGGAGGATACATAGATCATAACCTGAAGATTCCAGTGAACTTGTTCAGTCCTTGCTGTATATTAAGCACTACTTTTATATAGTATGGACTGCACACTAATTGTCTTAGTATAATATTTTTGCAGTTGGTATATGAGATTTTAAAAAAAATTATTTTCCTTGTTTCATGACTTAGTTTGCAGGAAATGAGAGTAAATCACAAACAGTGTGTGCATTGAAATTGAACTGTGACTGGATTGGAATGTGACTAGCCTTCACAATTAGAAGTGATGTTATATTTAATACTATGAACTTTGTTTTCTCAGATCTCCTTCAGCATTTTCACTGCAGTTACATCCATATTTTCTTACAATGTTTTGTGCTGCAAACTGTCCTTTTGTGCACTGCCATGTGAGAGGACAGTTATTTTTATTTTATTTTATCAGGAACATATTCAAAAATGAAACATATATTTGACATGCATTCTGCCACCACTGTTAGTGTGAACACACTGCAGGCTCTAAATCTGTTCAGAATAGTATAACGTGGAACTGGGACACGTCTTTACTTTTTTAAGATTCCTAGTAGCTGCAAGGACCCTTTTAACCCATACCATACTGTACACTCTGCACACAGGCTACATTGTTTTTATGCTGATGTGACATGATCTCAGGTTTGTTGTGTGGTAGTTTGATTAAATAAATTCCTTTTCGGCTCAGCAGCATGCAAGCACAAAACTGGAAAAATGAATGCCTTAAAAGTCAATTAGGGATAATGTCATGTTAAAAGCCTTTATCATGTCAGTTGGTATGGTTCTTTATACCTACAAATCCCCATATTCCTAAAAAAAAAAACAATGCAAAAACCTCAAACGAGTGAAGCATGGTGGTTTAGGAAATATCAGGACTTATTATACTCCATAATAGATCTGGAAATATCCCCCCAAAAAACCAAAGTATAAGTATAAAAGTGCATGGTACAGTTGTGTCATGTATGTTTTTATGTATTCTATCTATTAACTGTATTTTCCCTGTTTGTGTCTGCAGCATGTGTGAATAACCCAAGACAAATTTCCCACACCTGGGACAATAAAGTTAATCTTGTATCTTCAAAAAAGATGCATAGTCACTTTTGGTGATGTAGAAAGTTGTATTAATCAAATTTTCTTAGTGGCATGGCCTCTTAACTAATCTCGATTGACTACAACTGGTGTCTCCTCTGAGCCATTTTAAATAGGGCCCCTTTGATACACTTATCAGACTCGGCCACAAACACTACAGTGGAAAAGTCTGGGGAGGTCAGCAATGATCTCAAAATGCAAACCATTGACCTGAACAAGCCAGGAAAATCCCTTGGAGTTATTTCAAAGTGACTACAGATTGCCAAATCATCTGTGCAAACAAGTGTTTGTAAGTATGGAAGTGCATGGTACAGCTGTGTCAATGCCACGATCAGGAAGAAAGCACAAACTATCACCTGCTGCTGAGAGGCAACTGGTCATGATTGTCAAGAGTCAAGCAGAAATCACCAAAAAGCAGGTCTACAAGGAATAAGAAGCTGTGGGAACACAAGTGTCCAAGTGTGTTTTACATCACCATGGGCTGAGAGGCGACTATGCTAGAAGGAAGCCCTTCCTCTATAAGTAGCACCTTAAAGCTCGATAGAAGTTTGCTGCTGATCTAATGGACAACGTAAAGGCCTTTTGAAGGACAGCTCTGGCATCAGATGAAACATAAATTAAGCTATTAGGCCACAATGACCTGAAATATGTTTGGAGGAGAGAAGGTGAGGCCTTTAACCCCAAGAACACCACATGTACCATCAAGTGGTGGCAGTATTATGCTCTGGGGCTTCACACAAACTAAATGGAGTAATCCAGAATTAGGATTACCTCCACATTCTGCAGGGAAACTTAAAATCATCAGCCATAATAGAAAAACATAAAGGAGTCATTGGGATCTGAAGACTGCCATTACATGTGTAGTCTTTACAAGTGTGTGTAAACGTTTGTTTACAACAGCATATGTTCAATGTTTTGGCTAAAAGCATAGTCAACCATGTGAGTCATGGTATGGCTGATAGATAGCAGTTCTCTTATATGAATTGTTCTCATTAAAATAAATAAATAAAAGAAACTAGAAATGAGCAGGACTTATTTATATTAATACATGTGTCTGCCCAGTCCCTGTGCTGAATAATATGCGCTGATATGTTTGATTTCTCAATTTCCGCTGTGTGCAATCATTGTTTTATTTAGGATTCATCCATATCCTTAGACATTTTGACAGTATTTTTCCAGACGCCTACGTTCTGTTTTCGATTCAATGCTGAATGTGTTGCATATGCAGGGACCTTTATGTTACATTTTAGCACATTATGTAAGTTAATTCCACTTAAGGTAGCTAGGAAGCACATTTGGCTATAAATTACTTCTGGGCAGTGCATTATAAATGGATTCAGTGCTACAGTCCAGAGTGAGGCCTTGGAATAATTTCCTGACATGAAACATCCGAAACCATCCGCCCTAAACATGCACTCCACATTTCTCCCATTACTTCCTGGCAGGAAGTGGTCCCGTTGGTCCCTCATCTTGGTTAATGGTGGCTGAGTGGCTCTCAGGCTGCTCGTATAATGACCTGTAATGCATAAAAACTCACCTACTGGGTCATTTTCTTCCTCTCTCAATCCTAATGTACATTTGAGAGTCCCTTCCAAATGTGTCATTCACTCCAATGTGTGATGGTAGAGAAAAAAAATTCTCCGAGAGGCAGTGAAATGGACGGCATTGTGGTAGATGCAGGGCTGATGATGAAGGTTGTTTCTTGTTAAAGATAATCACACTGTATGGCCGAACATCAACACATACAGGATGTAAAGAGATGGAATAAAACAGAAAGGAAGAGGGGGAATCATTATTTCCTCTGAAAGTGACAGATCCTGTCCCAGTTTCAATCCTTGCAGTCTCGTGGCTTTAATGTGCACATTGATGTGTAGGTCTGCAAGAGCTCAGGGTGTCCCATTTCTATTTCTCTGTTCTACAAAAGTGCTGCTGTGATGTGCGCTTTTGTGAGGCCTACATTATAAGACTTAATCATACTTTTGTGGAAAAAGTGATAATTGAACAGATGTTGTCGAACAGAACTTTTTTGCTTTGCAGCAGTTTGTGTTGTTACTATGTCTAAAGGCTATTTCCAGAGGAGTTTAGTGTGTAATGACTGGCAGGGCATGCAGAAATGTTGGATACGCAACAACAAAGGAGGCACAAGAAAACTGATGCCAGATAAGGGACTGTTTTAAAAAATACTGTTTTAGGGAGAGAGGTAAAGCTATTATCTCTGTACAATAGCAGAAGTTTTTAAGGATTCATGTAGCGGCTACATTTCATCTCAGTCAGATATCCAATATCCATCCATCCATCCATCCATCCATCCATCATCTATACACCACTTAATCCTCACTAGGGTCATGGGGGGCTGGAGTCTATCCCAGCTGACATAGGGCGAAGGCAGGGGACACCTGGACAGGTCACCAGTCTATTGCAGGGTGATATCCAATATCGGTTAGAAAAAAACAAAAAAAACAATGACAGGCAGTAAATGGGGATTGAGTACAAACGTGTCCCTTCCAGTCATTATTAAAATTATTTGACACTTTAACACAATATCTCAGAATTTAAGGAATTAAAAAGATGCAGTTTATTTGTCTCATAACAACTAAAAATGAATGAAGAATTTCGGGTGGTCTCTGTTGTTCATCTGGAGTAGGGTTTATCTAAAGCTTTATTAAAAATATTACTTTGTGTGTGTGTGTGTCTGAAAAGTCTCGTAACTGTGCTTGTGTGGAGTTGTGAGAACACTTATTAAAAAGACTTCATCTGCTAAGGATTTTAGGGGGGTGGGCAGTGTGACTTATCACACTGGTCTCATAGTTGGATGTTTGCAGTCGTCTCTCAGAATGGTGGTTTGAATAAGAAGTGATTGATCAGGCTGTCTAAAGATTCAGTTTTTTGCAGAAATGTCAACCACTTTTCTGCCGTCTATCTTTCAAGAGAATTAAGAGCTCTTCTTTGTTTGATACAAGACATGAGCTGAACTCAATGACTTTAATTTTGTTTTTGCTGAACTGGAAATTCGTCTTTCTTTTGACTCTCTGGACTGTTTCAGAACCCACCACTAGGGGGAGGAGATCACCTCAGGATGGAATTCATGTCTTTCAGCTCTTTCAGCCTTCACACACACACACACACACATGTGTGCACAATGGGTGTGTGTGTGTGTGTGTGTGTGTGGGTGTGTGTGTGTTTCTCTCAGTGCAGACAACACACAACACCTTCTCTTGGCATGAATAATGATTAGTGATTGTTTGCTATCAAGCAACATCCTCTGCCAGCAGTTACTCAGAGTTTTGTAAACAAGTCTATTTGGAAAGAAGTCAGAGGAGGTTCTTGGACAAAAGCTTTGCCAGTCTCATATATCATTAATTTCATCTGGCTGTATCCTTGAGATGTTTGCTTGTGAATAGGCCTAAAGAGACATTATTGAAGGCGCAAGATGTAATATCTGAGCATTTCAAGAGGAAAATATTTCTGCCAAATTTGTCTCTCTACTTGAATACCTAAGTGCAAAGAGAAGCATCCAGTATACCAGTGCAATCAACAGAAAGAGAGGCACAGAGTAATCTAAGTAGTTGCATTGAGGACATTAGGCAGTGGTTCTCATACAACTTTTTACTTTTAAATGAAGGCAGTTGTTGCTACTGTGTTCGCCATAGTGGTGGAAAGCAGTACTTTTATGACTTCTGTGGCCATGACAGTCTGCCCTTGTCTGATGCTATTTAGCTGTTGTTTGTTCAAAAGACAAAGCAGTTTGTAGCTTATAATATGAAAAACAAAATGAACAAGGAGGAATTAGCTTGTGGAGAGAGAGAGAGGTCCGACTCAGACACACCTGATGATCAGAGAGCAGGTGGAGGCGGAAAGATACCGCCTGAACAGGTTAAAGAAAAATGCAGTTCATTTAACTATTATGGTTGTTGTAGAGCTGCAAAATTAAATTAATATCAATTACAATCATGGTTTCCCACATTACATAAACACAATCGACTGCAGTATGTACATTTAAAAATGGGCTTTGCTTGTAAAAAAAAAAAAGTGGCGTGCACATATGTGTGCTGTTTTCTCCCATAAAAAGATGAAATTATTTTAAAATGGTTTTGCCTATGAGTTAAAGATAAGCTAAAAGAAAGAGAAAACAACTCTTCTGATATAGTCCAAGGAAGAAATGAAATATTCTTACTGGTTATTAACAGGTAGAGGACATTGCTTTCTTTTGGGAAGTCTTAAACTAGAAGTGTTTGAAACAACAGTCACAGAACAATCTACTTCCCTGATTGATTTAATTGTATTGTCATAATCACTGAGGTGGCATTCTCAAGCTGAATGAAGGTTGTGAATTGATCCCACTTACACTTTCTTCCTCTGACTTTTTTTTTTTTTATATATCTCCTCTCTGAAGGAGAGTGGGCTGTCCCTCTGAGGTCAACTATTTTCTCACAGATTACATTTGTCTGGGATGTATGGCAAATACATTTCTAACCAGCATGTTTTATCCATTTATTATATTGTTTTACTGTTGCTGCTCAGCCAAGCGGTCTTGACCTAAAGATTCCATACGCTTGTAGAGACCATGAATATCATGGCAGTCTTAAATTTTAAGTGGCATTCATCTTCATTGGTAATGTGTGGGTCCATCAAATAGTTCATGTTCATGTTGTAAGTGCACAGAATGTGGCACTAACACACGTGTACAACATGTGCGAGCAGTGGCTGTCATGAGTCAGACCATGTGACATTACACTATCAACAGCAGGACGCCTGGTAGCTGCACATTTGTGATGATTTAACCTTCACTGGTGTTCAGAGGTGAGGCTGCAGCTCCGACTCAAAAACGAAACAGCATTGGAAAAAATGCAGAAATAAGAAGGAGTGTCAAGACAGGAGCACCAGGACCATGCTCGTTGTTTTTGTCACCTGGTTGTTACTGTAATTTCGTGTCTCATCGTCAATGCAGAGTTATACTGCAATGTCCTGAGGCATTCGAGGGAGAACATTAGAGGAAACAACCTAACCTGTGGTGCAATGGTATGTGGGTGCTCTAATATGCTGTGTGTCCAGTCACAGTGGCAAGAATGTGCATGAGTTTTTCTCCCTACCCACCATACTTACTGGATTTGGGTACCTGTGACCTTTTCCTCCAAGTTAAAATAAAACTCAATTGGCAGGATCATCTTGACACAGTTTAAAAGATTCAGCTCTGCTGCCCTGTACCTCAGTCGTTACGTTGTCTGCAAGCTATCAGTTCTACAATTCTACAATTTCATTGAGCAGACACTTTTTTTATCCAAAGACGTACATCTGAGAGCAGATACAACACAAGCAAGGATCTGATCAGGAGAAAACAATCTGGATAAGTGCCATAGAACAAGTTCAAGTGTGACATGGCGTTGATGCCAATAGCAGGCTGTAGGGAGGTAACAGGAAATCTTTATATTGTTGTTTGTTTGTTTTTAGTCTGTCAAATGAAGGTCTGTTAAATGAAACTGTAGAACTGCAAGTCATCAGGCGGCGCTATGCATCAGAGTCTCTGAGCGTACGTGACATTGTGAGGCAGGGTGCAGACAATGATGGAATCCTGACCGCACACACTGAGTACATGTTAATGTTTTTTGCAGTTTGTATAATTAGTGAGGCAATTGCTGAGCCTTCTAAAAATACAATACTACAGGTATATGTGAACAAGTTAGATCTGCTGAGTTTATGGGTCACTGAGCAAACTCTTTCATGACAGCTTGCAGGTGGTGTAACTACCTGAGGTACAGGGCAGCAGACCGGCAGCAGCCACAATGAACGATCCTGTGAGGCTGAGCTCAGGACGCAGAAACCCTGATTTTCAGATACTTTTCAGTTTTAGATCTCTCACGGTAGGAGTGTAAGCTGCTCGACTTGAATACGCAGACTTTTCAACTACGAATACCTCTGTATGCATTAAAAACTCTTCTTATATGTCTGCATTTTAATCCGGACATGTAGTAAGCAGATGTGCAGATTTTTTACACATTTGAAAACCTGATTACAGACAGACAAATTGTGAGACGATGTTTGTAGATTCCAGTTCGCATTGACAACTTCTTTTACACACTGACAAATCTCACTTCGGACAAACGCATTAAGATACAGACAGACATACACATGGACAAATAGTTTTGCTATAATAATGCCCCCATACAGTACAGCCATAAACTGTTATAGTCAAATTCATTAAAACAAATGCTACCAGCTAATAACTCAACAGAGGAGGGAATTACTGTGCATCCAGAATGTTGTACTGGCCTGTGTGCTGTTCACAGGGAGGAAGGGAAAGAACTGTGTGCCCGACTGCTGACAGGTCTGACTAAAGAAAACCAACAGCAATACAAACAAACAAACAGTTCTCGATGGCAACAGTTTAAATTACAAGTTATAAGTGATTATGACCAAAACCTGTATCTAACTGAATCCTGTTCGTTACAAATGAGGACAGCTTTGACTTATATTACATTTAAATACATTCATTCATCCAGGGGCTACACGGTGACATGGTTGTTAACACTGTCGCTTCACAGCGAGAAGATCGCTTCCCAGCCCCGGCCTAGTCTAGATGATGCTCTTCAGTAGACCAATCTGAAGCAGGATTCTTATAAAAAATTCTGTGGTTTTTGATAAGTGACAAAATAACCTTTGTGTAAATACCAACTGAATTTTCTGCTAAAATGAAAGATTCTTTTGAAAAAAAAGCACTTGGAATCTGAAGCGAGGATACAGATTTATTTTCATACTACAAACTCTAACACTCCTGGAAATGGCATCATCTTTTAACCAAACTGAAACACCAGTAAATTTGTCTAAAAGTGCAGTAGCAGGGGAAATAATCACAGATAGTCAAATCAAAGTGTATTATCAGAGTGATTATGCAAATGAAGTGGGTGAAGCTGACTGACTCCTCCACATGGTTGGTGCTACAGTGATTTGTTTATAATGTGGTGCGGGTAAATTGTTGAACCGCCCAAACAAGACTACTGGCGTTGAATTAATTTGCTATTCTTTGTCTGGATGGGACAATGATGAAGTCATGTCTTTCAGTCGGCATCACATTTCCATCTTGAGGTAACATTTTGACAGCAGAGATCTGCTTGTGTGTAACGACAAGACCATAGTGGGAACACATTATGAAATGCTTCATGTATGCTGTTCAGTGGTGAATAGAAGTATTAAAACTTGATATAGATACATCTGTTGAACTGGCATCACTGAGTCACTTTACTGACTTAAAATACTCTAGATTAGTCTCAAGTAAACACAGCATTTATCACTGTGATATACCCTCATTGCTTCCTGCCTGTGGTTCTATCCCACTGACTCTCATTTAAATTACATAGTGATGTCATATCCAATTAATATATCCATTATTTTGCAATTGCTATGTTTGGTCACAGAGCTGACTGTCTATAGTGTTACAGTCTCAGTCTTACATATACACTGCTCAAAAAAATAAAGGGAACACTAAAATAACACATCCTAGATCTCAATGAATGAAATATTCCAGTTGAAAAACTTTATTTATTACACAGTGGAATGCATTGAGAACAAAATAACATAAAAATGATCAATGTAAATCAAAATTTTGATCCCATGGAGATCTGGATTTGGAAATAGAATAAAAGTGGAAAATCACATCACAGGCTGACGGAACTTTAGTGGAAATTCCTCAAGACCAGTCAGTATGAGGCTCAGTAGTGTGTGTGTGGCCTCCACATGCCTGCAGGACCTCCCTAATGTCCTCCCGGATGTTCTCCTGAGGGATCCTCCTCCCAGACCTGGATTAAAGCATCATCCTGGACAGTCTGTGGTGCAACGTGGCGCGTTGGTGGATGGAACGAGACATGATGTCCCAGATGTGCTCAACTGGATTCAGGTCTGGGGAACGGGCAGGCCGGTCCACAGCATCAATGGCTTCATCATGCAGGAACTGCTGACACACTTCATCCACATGAGGCCTAGCACTGTCATGCATCAGAAGGAACCCAGGGTCCACTGCACCAGCATATGGTCTCACAATGGGTCTGAGGATCTCATCCTGGTACCTACTGCCACACCATTACTGACCCACCGCCAAACCAGTCATACTGGAGGATGTTGCAGGCAGCAGAACGTTCTCCACGGCGTCTCCAGACTCTGTCACGTCTGTCACATGTGCTCAGTGTGAACCTGCTCTCATCCATGTAGAGCTCAGGGCGCCAATGGCCAATCTGCCAATCTTGGTGTTCTCTGGCAAATGCTAATCTCCCTGCATGGTGTTGGGCTGTCAGCACAAGCTCCACTTGTGGACATTAGACCCTCATACCATCCTCATGGAGTCTGTTTCTGACGGTTTGAGCAGAAACATGCATGTTAGTGGCCTGCTGGAGGTCATTGCTGGCAGTGCTCCTCCTGGTCCTCCTGCACAAAGGAGGAGGTAGCATCCTGCTGCTGGGTTGTTGCCTTCCGATGGCCCTCTCCATGTGTTCTGGTGTACTGGCCTGTCTCCTGGTATCTCCTTCATGCTCTGAACACTGTGCCGAGAGACACAGCTAACCTTCTTTCCACAGCTCTCGTTGATGTGCCATCCTGGATGAGCTGCACTACCTGAACAACTTCTATGGGTTGTTGACATGCCTCATGCTACCTCTAGGGCTGAGAGCACTGACAAAATGTAAAAGTGACAAAAAATATTAGCCAGAAAGGATGAGAGCAGAGACATGATCTGTGCTGTTTAAGTTTTCCCTTTATTATGTTGAGCAGTGTATATTATATGCAATATGACTAAAAATGATTCTTTTTGATATTTAGTAATATAAATGTACAAGTAAAAGTACCTATTTTAATGACCTCTTATCACTGCTGGAATAGAATCTTTTCTCTTAAGTTTCTGGGATTCTGTGTGTGTGTGTGTGTGTGTGTGTGTGTGTTATTTTTCAGTTTTTGCACTTGTGTGTGCAAATAATTGGCTTCAATAACATATTTTTAATACAATTACACAAAAAAGCTGTGATGACCTCGTGCAAAGGACTAAGATATGATATAAAGTTTAATTCAGATGTTTTTCAGCTTGTAAAATACCATCTTGGAGCTATAGGCTACTTGCTGAAGTTGCTTAGCTGTTCGAATGAATTAATCAAATCTTCACCAGTAGTGTAAATATAACATACCACCAGTGTATAAATGTAGTGGAAGAAAAGTCGAAAGCCTCCAATAATGCAATATTTGTTGAAGGCAAAGGCACTATATTTGAACTTGAAACTGGATTTCCCTGAAAATATTAAGACACTCTGGCAGACAGTGTGTGGTCCCATAGCAAAGTGTTTTTGATGGAACATTGTGCTTTCCGTCAATAAAACTTTAAACCAGAAGTTTACATATACTGTATAAGAAGACATAAAACTTTTTTTTTTTTTTTTCCACTGTTAAATTTCATTAAATCAGACTAAACCTGTCCTGTTTTAGGTCAGTTAGGATTAGCAAACATTTTTATAATTGTTAAATGCCAGAATAATGAGAGAGATCATTTTTAGACGATGTTTTTATTACCTTCTTTAAAGTCAGAAGTTAACTACTTCGATCACTATGCCTTCAAACTATTTGGGAAAGCCCAGATGATGATGTCATGACTTTGCAAGCTATTTGACAACATTTAGGTCAATTGGAGGCACACCTGTGGATGTATTTTAAGGCACACCTCAAACACACTGCTTCCTTTTGTGACAATATGGAAAATTCTAAAGAAATCAGGAAAAGAATTGTGGACCTTCACAAGTCTGGTTGATCCTTGGGTACAATTTCCAGAAGCCTGAAAGTTCCACGTTCATCTGTTCAAACAATCACAGGCAAGTATAAACACCATGGGAATGTCCAGCCATCATTCCGCTCAGGAAGGAGACAGGTTATGTGTCCCAGAGATGAACGTGTTTTGGTGCGAAATGTGCTTATCAACCCCAGAACAAAACCAAAAGACCTTGTGGAGATGCTGCTGAAGCTGGTAAGAGAGTGTCATTATCCACAGTGAGACGAGTCCTGTACCGACATGGGCTGAAAGGCTACTCAGAGAGGAAGAAGGCATTACTCCAAAAACAACACAAAAAAGCCAGATTACAGTTTGCAAATGCACACAGGGACAAAAACCTTCATTTTTGGAGACATGTCCTGTGGTCTGATGAAACTAAAATTAAACTGTTTGACCATAATGACCATTGTTACATTTGGAGGGAAAATGGGGAAGATTGCAAGCCTGAGAACACCATCCCAACTGTGAAGTACGGGGTGGAAGCAACATGTTGTGGAGGTGTTGAGCCAGGAAGCAAAAGCTTGGGTGCAAGTGAGTCTTACAAATGGACAATGACCCTAAGCATACTGCCAAATGAGTTACAAAGAGGCTTAAGGAGAGAAAAGTCAATGTTTGAAGTGGCCATCACAAAGCCCTGATCTCAATCTTGTCGAAAATATGTGGGCAGAGCTGAAAAAGTGTGTGTGAGCAAGGTGGCCAACACCTAAAACAGGAAAAGTTTAGTCACATTTAATGTCAGACAGTGAGAAAAATAAGGTTATATGTCTTTTTATACAGCCTATGTAAACTTCTGGTTTCAACTGTATATACACACAAGCGTATATATAGTTGGAATAAAATGGTTTTTTTTAACCTCCTCTCATGAAATGATTGTGATTTATTTTTGATCGATAAAGTGTACGTTTTCTTAAAACTTTATTAATTTCACAATATGCATACAATACATATCACAGTAAAAGATAAACCACAGTTAACTTTTGCAAACTGTGTATTCAGGCTTAAACAAAACTGGGGTATTGAACAATAGGGATTAAGGGTTTTGTTTCAATTTTTCAACCTTGGTCCCTTTAACAGGAAACATATTCGAGGGGATTCCATGCATTAGAATGTCCAATATGACTCTTTCAAATGTCACTCAGTCACTAATATAGAGTATGACCACCCCTGACATGGATCAATGTGCTGAGACATGGTGGCGTACTGTTTACAAGCTTGATGATGATGTCAATGAGCAGGACGTCCCACTCTTCGGTCACATCCCAAAATCGGAATTCATTTCAACTGGGTAACTAGGACTCAGTATGTAATCATTGCAACTGGTCAAAAATGATGCCTGATGTGTATAAATAGGAATAAAAAGAGGAATGCGCCTGGAAACAAAAATTATTCCAACTTTATGGGTAACGGTATATAGAAATCAGAAATTAATCAAGCTTAACATTCAACTACTAAAACTGTTTTTTCTGTGTGTGTATATATATATATATATATATATATATATATATATATATATATATTACATATAAGACGATACGTTTTTTTCAGGGTCGGTACTGATGCCGATTATTAGTAGTCAAGTAGGCTGATAACCAATCTGTGGAGCCGATATTCATTTGCAGTAAAAGTGAAAATATTGGCGTCAAAATTTTGAATAATACAAAGTCCAACACTTAACCTGGTTTAAGGGGTTAGCAGGGACCCTGCCATTCAAAACTAGGCTGCTACATTACTAACGATTAATGCTACTATAGCTGAAAAAATAGTGCAACAGCAATAAGAGAGACTGTTCATCCCTGAACACCGTGCAGTTCATGTAGGCTTCATGATGCAGTGTCATTATGTCTTAAGTCTTGAACAGCAACATCCTCCTTCTCTCTACAAGACACTATCAAAGATAGATCATAGCCTCAGGACACACTTCATCTAACAATATGTCATGTTCTGCTGCTTGGGATCTCTAAAGTGAAATACTTTGGTAGTTAAACAGCCATTATTGTCCTACAGTTTTCTCTCAGACAGATGGAGCTTTGCTGTCAGTCTCTGCAGCTTCTCATGTGGCCTACACACACACATACACACACACACACACATACACACACACACACACAAGACTGGGATGTTTGTTACAATTTCGGGAGAGTCTGCTGCCTTCACTTACCGTCGAAACATTTATCTGCTCTCTGGAACATCTCCACTAGGCAAAACTTTTTCTCCTCTCCCTCGTGTGTGAGCACTGTGCATGCACAGCTCTCACTGCTGATTGGCTGTTACCCATGTCGGGGCTCTGCGTGTAACCAATCAGATGGTGCTGTGGGTGGGACAATGCTGGAGACGGAGTAGTGACTGCAGACAGAGAGGCGGCTGCATCAGAGCCGAAATAACCCAGTATTAAATTGATCTCGTATTGACTGTCGGACTAAAAAAAAGTCAGATGCCGATGTGCTTCAAAATGCAGAATATCGGCGTCAATAATCGGTCTCTCTCTAATATATATCTTTGCTTGCTGTTGAGTGACTCATGGGTTTTAGGTTGTGTATTTCAGCTGAGCAATGATGACAATGATGTCGTCATTCTCTCTGTCTAACTCTCTCTCTCTCTCTGGACCACCTTTGTTACATTTGATAGACTGAACTATTCTGGTCTCACTTGTTTGGCTTCTGACAAGACTAGAAGGAACCCTTTGTAGACACAATGCCTCATCACTGTGACACATTATGAAAAATTATTTCTAATACTTAAACTTTTATTTAAGGTGAAATGTTTCCCGTTGTCATTTCTGCTGAACTGTAGGACTAACTATTCAGAGAACAGACACTGTATGCACAGAGACAATGCAGGATTTTTAACTGTTAAAATATGAAATAGGTGCACTGACACGTTTTTGCCTATTTATTCTTTTTTTAAATCATGAATGCAGTAACAATAGAAACAAATAAACTTAAATAAAATACAATGTTCACTGCTTTTTGAAGGTATTTTCTTCCCAGGCAACTTCTGGTTTACATATACAGTCGTGACTCAATAATCCGAGACTAAATGTAAAAAATTCTTTGCTGTCAGATTGCCAAGACGGAGGTCGAGATACAAAGAGGGCTTTATGTTCGAAGGGTAATTTGTTGGTAATTATTGTTTCTAGTTGTTAGAATAACTAGTAGGGCTGGTCTGAATAGCACTTTCTGGTCTCTGGATATTTGGGCCTAATTAATGATGAATATCCAAATATTCGGCACAATCGAGGTTTAAGCACTTCCACCCCGGGGGAGCGCTCCGATGGGGTGGAGGTGGCCAGAATGCACAGGCAGTAGTTTTGCTGCTGATGCTGCGCCGCCGCCGCCACCGCCGCCACCGCCACCACCGCCACCACCGCCACCACCGCCACCATCTCTGTTCACTTCTAGATTATCCCTATGTGTGACATAAAATCTTATGTCGGAGTCGGAATCCAAGGCTGTCAGTATGTTAACGCTATTTTTCATGGGTTCCGTTCGTTTTTCCTAAAAAGCTGTCGGATAGCAAGGTTTTTGGATTGTTAAGGGTCAGATTATAAAGTCACGACTGCACTAGAAAATTACTAAAAAGGTTATCTATCGTTTAAAGCAACATAGTTTGTATATAAATGGATGGATTTCAACATTTATTAGTGGCGAAAATAATCATGCATTTTATATCTTTCTTGTTCAGTACAGTTGAGCGGATATGCTTTTCAGTGGTGTCTGCCCATCTTCAGTCAGCATACTTAGTGTGGGAGCCGGGGATGTATCTGTCTAACCCCCAGGTCCCTGTGTCACTACCCCATTACATGCCAGCCCTGGTTTTGTTCCATTGCTTTTCTGTCTGGCATTCAGTGTACCATGGCAGTTATCCAGTGGGATGCTTGTAGGCCTATTGTCTGAGGGCCTGGGGAGGAGACAGCTCTATCACTAAACACCATGCTGAAAGAGGGGACAAAAGAGATGTACGGCCAAAGATGGATGGCCAGCACTGGAGTTTTTGCTAATCATCCTATACTAAATCAACAGGGAAGGAAGGAAGGTGTGTTATTCTATGATTCATTTTGTCAAGTACAACATATTGTGAATTTGCCAAGTACAAAATAGGTGTGCAGCTGTGGAATAGTACATAGCTACCCGTGGAAAGACTTCAGAGGCCAAAAAACGAACTGGACAGGCAGTGATTGTTAAGCTGCACTATTTTAAAATAGTCTGTCCTTTGCCTTGCATCATTTGATGTCTTATGTTTATATTGATGTCAGTTCACTTTGGACTCCTACTTCAACACTGAACCTCTGACATGAATAAAATTGGTCAAATGTTTGAGGAAACAATCAAAATCTGTCTTCTACAATGACAATCAGACAGGGCGGTAGTTTGATGAAACTTTTGTATTCAGGGAAGCACCAGTGGGAGGAGACAAACAACCAAATGGGAGATTTATGGAAAAGTGGCACAAAAATGCCAGCCTGCTACAGAATTACTAGCTCTTTGTACTGGAATGAAAATAGTCCTCATTGTTCAGACCTGTCTCAGGAGATAACACCACTCATCACATGTTTTACCAACACGCGTGGACAAAATTGTCGGTACCCCTCGATTAATGAAAGAAAAACCCACAATGGTCACAGAAATAACTTGAATCTGACAAAAGTAATAATAAATAAAAATTCTATGAAAATTAAGCAATGAAAATCAGACATTGCTTTTGATTCGTGGTTTAACAGAATTATTTTTTAAAAAAAACAAACAAAAAAAAAAAAACAAAACTCATGAAACAGGGCTGGACAAAAATGATGGTACCCCTAGAAAAGACTGAAAATAATGTGACCATAGGGACATGTTCAATCAAGGTGTGTCCTCTAATTAGCATCACAGATGTCTACAAACTTGTAATCAGTCAGTCGGCCTATTTATAGGCTTACAAGTAGTCACTGTGCTGTTTGGTGACATGGTGTGTACCACACTAAACATGGACCAGAGGAAGCCAAGGAGAGAGTTGTCTCAGGAGATTAGAAAGAAAACTATAGACAAGCATGTTAAAAGTAAGGTGACACGGACTTTCGACGGGACTCTGTTGAATGCCGGAAAGACAAGAAAAATGCACAAAATGGCCTTTCAGTGAAATTGCGTGGGCCGCTATTTCCACACCGTCAGACTTTTGCGGAAGATTTTAATAACTCTTAATCACGACGTCCCGTACTTTCTGCTGGCCAAATTTAAGGTGTGTACGATGTTCCGCCTAGGAGGAGATAGATTTTGAAAATGCCCAAAAATGCCCAAAAATGAGCAAAAATGGCACGTAATGCTCGTCGTTTTTCCAACATGGCGTATTTTCTATTGGATGAACGGAAACGCACTGATGGACTCTTTGTGTGTCCCAACCTGCTACATATGTGTATCGAATTTTGTAGGTCTAAGTCAAATGTAGCCCCGATGGGACTCCGTTGAAATATTGTAGGGGGCGCAGTTGAGTCATGTTGCATTTTAGAGCTTGGCGCTGGTTGCGTTTTTTGTTGGACCTGACCTAGCTCTAGACAGGACTCCGTTGAAATTTTGAATTGGGTGCTGTGAAGCCATTTTGGCAGTGACATGTCCAAGTCCTTTAAAATATACAATTTTTCACCAGTCCTGGCATGTGTGGCAATTTTGGTGAGTTTTGGGGCATGTGTAGGCCTTGTAATTTGCATTTTTAAAGTCGGTACAATAGGTTCCTTGTTCTGTTAGTGCTCAGACCCTAATAATATCCACAACGGTTCCAATAGGGTCCTTGTACTGTTAGTGCTTGGACACTAATAAATAAACAGCCAAAAACAAAACAAAATGTAGTATTAGCAGTAAATACAGTCACATGGTTGCATATAGGACTGAAGCAGGCAGACAATTTTTGAATGATTTTATTGTAAATTATATAGATTTGTGTTTGGTTTTGTGATTTAAAAACCCATTTAATGTATGTGTATCTCTGAGAAAATGTTTTAAACTCCTTAACTCAGTGAGTATTGAATGGTCTGTCACTCGTAATAAATAAAATCCCCATTTCTGATGACACCACAATGAGGCCTAACAAGTTTTGTGTTACCCTCCTGATGCAAGCATCTGAGCCCCTTGTACCTGTACGAATACTGACATTCACAAGCCTTGTTGATGCAGATTTGAAGAGATACAACATCAAACCATATTTAGCACGATCTCACTTTTGGTCTAAAATACTTGTGATCTTTTATTTAAGACATAAATGCGTAATTCTAGTTTGGCAGGAATTGAACAGGCACCATCACTCATGTCAGACTAAAGGCTAGTAAAAAAAAAAAAAAAGTGAAAAATATGATGCTGGGAGTGATAACAAGCCTAATTTATGCTGATGTTTTGCTATAAACTGTTTATTGTGGCCGTTAGCGATGTCAGCTTTATATTGCCATCCCTGCAGCTATAGAAAAATATCTAAAATTATTTTAAAGAGAATGTCAAAACCAAAGCTGAACATGTCGTAAGCTGTAGTCCCAGCAGAATAGTATTTGTCTTGTATACTGTGAAACAGCTCAGATTCATTTAATTGTCTTTTGCCTCTAATCATTGGTTTCAGAATGGGACCTTGCTGTCCAGATGGCATCTAGTTTGATCACTCTCAGAGGACTGAGTTGAAGGTTTGGTGGGCTTTCAGTGTTTACCTTCTCTGAGGATCACTGTGGGAAAATATTACAGGCCTTTTCTTCATTTTTCACATTTCACAGATACTATCTAACGGCTCCCTGGTTTCATAGATGAGATTTAATGACCTTGGAGATCATTTGCTGTTTTAATGAACATCGTTGGTATTCGTCCATGGCATAGTTCAGATTGCTCCGTAGTGGATTGCTTTGGCTTTTTTTTTTTTTTTTGCTAAGATCTGTGCATTCCATTAACGGCCGTCTCAGGCTGCTGGATGGGAAGATTGGAGATATGGACTTTGAAGTGAGGCTTTAGCTTACAGAGAACACAGCTGGATCCATAGTCTTCCCACATGTCCATCACTAATCCCTCATTCTCATGAGAACTAGTCTTGATTCCACCTGGGAGCCAATGCCTGTTAGAAACTGTGAGCTATGCACTTTCCCGACTTTCCTGGCCCTCTTGTTTGGCTTGCATTCAAGTTACATCACTTTCCATTGTAAAGCACCTAAAGTTTATCATATGTCATTTTTTGCCGACAGTGTATATCCTTTGCTATATTATCCTATCCAAGCTGACACTGGATGAAAGGCAATCAACTTGGACTAGCTGCAGGTCCATTAAAGGGCTAACACAGAGAGACAGACAACTACATATGCTAATACTTGTACCTATAGCCAGTTCTGAAACACTGGTTAGCTTACCATGCATGTGTTTGAACTGTTGATGAAAGCCATAGTACCTGCAAGCCAACCAACGGGTTCAAACCCAGAACCTTGTTGCCGTAAAGTGACAGGCCTAGCCACTGCACCACTGTGCAATCAGGACCTTTGTTAAACATTGAAACTGCACCCTTAACTTATAGTTGAAGATTAAATTATCTGCACCTATTTTGTGAGTTGACATGAGCCTGATACCTAATACAGATTTTTTTGACTTTATCTCTATACACCAGAAATATCAAAAAAATACCAGAAAAAACAATGCTATTGTGATGTCGTGATTGTGTATCGTTGCTATGGTGATGGCGGCACGCATGGACGCAGCGGCCCCTTCAGGAGACAACAAAAGTGAACGTTTTGGGTGTCTTGTCTATCCCAGACATTCATTCCACAAAACTTACAGCTGAGAGGTTTTGCTGAACATCAGGACAA
The DNA here is from genome assembly GCF_000690725.1 of Stegastes partitus. Classification (NCBI taxonomy): domain Eukaryota; kingdom Metazoa; phylum Chordata; class Actinopteri; family Pomacentridae; genus Stegastes; species Stegastes partitus. Next base: position 217,875 of record NW_007578674.1, on the reverse strand, counting down.
TAAACGGCGCTAAAATTGTGGCGCTCAGTGGTGATGTGGACATTCTACACCAACACGGACTCCTATCGGAGACGACGCTGGCAGTTACCCAAGAGAGTAGGAAGTGGAAACAGTGCGAAAATAAATAAAAGAGGGGGAAGAGAGCCTTGATCCATGCTAGGCTAAAGATTAACCCCTCCAGACCAGCAGTACCAGTACTCCTCCCGCTCCCTTGACAAGTTGGACGAGCTATGTTTGCTGAGGGAAACCCACAGAGAGTGGAGGGACTGCTGTGTGTTTGCTTTAACAGAGACATGGCTCCATGACAACATCCCAGAGGGACATACAGCTGGAGGGGACGACTTTGTTCTGGGCGGACAGACAGACAGCTAGCTCTGGTAAAAGCCAAGGCGAGGGGCTGTGCATCTATATTAACAAAGACTTGTGTGTAAATGCCACGTTAGCCTCTAAACACTGCTCTCAGCTGGCAGAGTTTCTTATTGTGAAATGCCGGCCATTCTACCTGCTGAGGGAACTCACCAACGTGACTGTAGCTCCAAGCACTAATGCTAACAAAGCACTTGGAGGGCTACTAAATGCCATCATCAGTGAAATTTTAACTGAACACCCAGACAGCTTTATAGTGGGTGCAGGGGATTTTAACCACACCAGTTTAAAGTCTGTGCTCCCCAAGTTCAAGCAATTTGTGGACTTTAAAACCAGAGGAGAGAAGATGCTGGACTTGGTGTATTCAGACTTCCCTGATGCATACAAAGCAACCCCCCGCCCCCACCTCGGCAGCTCTGGTCATCTTTCTATTACAAACCCCTACTGAAGTGCAGCAGACCAGGTAAAAAACAAGCCAGGATCTGGCCATAGGGTTCATCTTCAGCACTTCAAGACTGTTTTATGGACACTGACTGGAAGGTTTTCAAAGCAGCAACCTCCCAGGGTGATCAGACTGACGTTGAGGAGTATACTGAGGCAGTAATCAGCTACATCGCAGAGGATGCCACTGTCATTAACACCTTCACAGCACATGGAAACCAAAATCCCTGGATGACTGTAGAGGTGAGCTCACTGCTGACATGATGCAGCCTTCAGAGTGGGACACAGGACTGTTCTTCACTCAGCCAGATCTGAGCTCTTAAAAGGGATCAAGGCTGTGAAACGCACCCATGCAGAGAAAATCCAGGAGCACCTCTGTGACACAGGAAACACTAGACGGGTGTGGCAGGGAGTCCAGGCACTGACCAACTACAAGACTAGGCAGAGGGTCAACGACGATGATGCTTGTCTTCCAGACAGGCCGATAACTTCTTTGCACACTTTGAAGCATCGAACCTGACAATCAGAGAGAGGGCTGGTCCTTCTCCTTCATCTGTCAGGCCAGTTTTCACCACCAGCGCAGCAGACACACGGAGGATCCTCACCAGGGTCAACCCACGAAAAACAACAGGACCGGACAACATCCCGAGACGTGTGCTCAGAGTCTGTGCTGACGAACTGGTAGATGTGCTCACTGACATTTTCAACACCTCCCTCAGTCAGGCCTTTGTCCCCAGATGCTTCAAAACATCCACCATAGTTCCAGTGGCAAAGAAATCAGTTGTAGCTTGTCTGAATGACTATCGTCCCATCACACTGACAACGATCGTGATGAAGTGTTTTGACCGGCTCGTCAAACCACACATCACAGCCAGCCTTCCTGCAGCGCCTGACCCCCTTCAATTCGCTAACCATCCCAACCACTCCACAGAGGATGCAATATCCACCACCTTGCATTCAGTCGTCATCCACCTGGAAAATAGAGACACCTACGCTAGAATCCTGTACAATGATTTTTAGCTCAGCGTTTAATATTATCATCCCCCAGAGACTAATAGAGAAACTCCTCCTACTCAGCCTGGATACCGCCACATGTCTCTGGGTCCTGGACTTTCTGACAGAAAGACCCCACTCTGTCCGAGTCAGAAAGAACATCTCAAACTCCATCACACTGAGCATTGGATCTGCTGAAGGCTGTGTACTCAGTCCACTGGTGTTTACACTGCTAACACACAACTGTGCAGCCACACATGAGGGGATCCAGATCATCAAGTTTGCTGATGATACCTCAGTCGTGGGACTTATTCGCGGGAACAAAGAATCAATGTACAGAGATGAAGTGAAACACCTAGAGGTAAGAACA
>NW_007578674.1:197496-214790 GCF_000690725.1 Stegastes partitus | reverse complement strand
TCCCACACAGTCCAAAAACATGTTGAGGTTAATTGGTGATTCTAAATTGTCCGTAGGTGTGAATGTGAGTGTGCTTGGTTGTCTGTCTCTAAGTGTAGTCTGTCTCGTCACGCTTTACTTTTGTCTCAGTTTACATGCACACTTGACATTCAGATTTTTGTCATGTGTGTCATGTTTTGAGGCTTAATTTCACCTCTGGCATTTCATCTTGACTGCCTGGCTCTTAGTGTTAGACAATTTCATTGCACAGTGTTAAACTGCTGTTTTTTATGCTGCGTATATGACAATAAATGTCTATCTATCTATTTCTCATCTCCTAAAGTGTAGTTCATGAAGAAATCTTTTTTTTTTTCAGTCTGCAACCGAGGCAATATCAACTTAACAAAGTAAAATACAAAAACAAACATAGTTGAGTAAAAGTAAAAGTACAATCAAAGTACAATGTGGAGCTAGAAAGAAGTGAACTTACCACACCTTTCTAGCCCACTCCCTATCACAGCTGCAACCTACAGGCTACAATATACAACTGGAGTGAGCACTCCCCTGGGCAATATCACATAAATATTTAATGACTTATAATGGACAATAATTACTTCCCTTTTACATTTACCAGCAGGGAACTTGCTGTTATATAAAATGAAAACAGTTTAGAATGAATGTAGTAAAAAATACAGGCCACACAGTAGGACCTCAATGCAACAAAGATCAGTATACCTTTCATTAGAAAGATTCATATCCATCCATCCATCCATTATCTATATGCCGCTTAATCCTGTCTCGTACCACGTGGGGGCTGGAGTCTATCCCAGCTGACTTAGAGCGAAGGCAGGGGACACCCTGGACAGGTCGCCAGTCTATCGCTTAGAGACAGACAACCAAGCACACTCACATTCACACCTACGGACAATTTAGAATCACCAATTAACCTCAACATGTTTTTAGACTGTGTATTATTTAAAATGATAACACCAGCTTTCTGGAGAGATGTTCTAAATCACTGCATTACAACGGATTTGACCATCTGTAAGCACATGATGTTTTACTTTAAAGACTCTTTATTTCATGAGAATCTACAGAGAAGTCGCCCTGCTTAATATTGTCAGGAGGTAAACAGCTTCATGTGGTGGTTGAACTCAGGAATTTTGTTTTGTGACTATGAGCTTCGACTCTTCGTATTTCTACTTTGCCATTTTTCAACACAATGATGAAAAAGTGAAGGTCTCTCTGATGGCCTATTTAACTGATCTGAGTGGTGCCCAGAATAAACGAATGCAATTTTAAACATAAAGTGTAGTTTTCCGCTACACATTCTAATTTACTAGTTCCTGCCGTGAGACTGTTGCACTACATATTATTATTTTTATTGTTATTTTTGATAGTCCCGTGTAACACTACATAATGTACGTTACCTTGCTGCAGGAGTGTGGGGAGACCTCCTAGATCCTCTTCAACACTGAGCTTACCATCTGATGAGTCAGTTTAATTCTGTTGAGAGGGTTGAAGCTTATTCGTCAAGCAAGTGTTTTTTTTTTTTTTTTCATTCTTTACATAAATATTTTGTGAAAACAATGAGTGCAACTATGTGTACATCTAAAACAAATGCCATGGAAGCCTTCAAGGAGAGAGGGTCTGAAAGTGTGACCTGTCCAATATCATCAGATGACACTTTAATGCTTTGAGTTTGACTATCAAAGAGTTTCTTTTCTTGCATATTTTTAAGGTATGTAGGCAAAGGTTCAGGTTTTCACCCGACTGTGGAGGAAATAAAGCCGTATGTTACTGTAGTAAGCAGTGTGATTTTACAAAATTTTCCACCACTGTGAAGAAACAGCATTAGCATTTGTCAACATAAATATCCCACATACTGCCACAGTTTATTCTCTGAATGACCTCTGCAGTGGATAAATGTAAACTCATTTCCATTCATGGGAAAGAAAACTCAGGGTTTTGATTTTTTTTCTCTCTCTCAGAGCCGTGACAGTGTTATGATTTCTTAAATAAAATAAATATAATGATTTTTAAAAGAATAAATAAAAAAAAGTTATGGTTTGTATCTGCTCCTCCCAGTCCAGGCTGTCCTTGTGAGTTTCACCAATCACTGCTTGTTTGGTCACATACCCATTGTTTGTCCACAGCAATCTCCCTATCTCTTTCTCTGTGTGTAATTCTCATTCATGTCTAAAGGCTTGATGAGTGTGCCTGACCGATATACCGTTGAGCCACCTCCCATCAGAAAATTGAATCTAGATAAGGCTTCCTTTTTACCCCAACAGACCCATTTGTGTTTGGTATCATACACATGGACGGGCTGCATAGCAAAGGTGTTGTTATATATGTCGTTCTTTAATTGAAAAGCATTGCTGAGTTTCTCTTTTCACCTACCGTCCCAGTAGACTGCCTCATCACTTGTTTCTTTTTTCGACAGAAGAACAATTTGCTGACAGCAGGACTACTCTCTTACTTGAGTAAATCAAATTTGTTATGAAGGAGTGCTGACTGGATGAAACAGTATGTGAGTGGCTGAGCTCTTATTACCTAACCAGGCACTGAAATGATGGTTTTTATTTTCCCTTTGATGATTGATTTTGACCTCAGTTACTAAGTGTGATTGTCTGTTATAAGCAGGGTCATTCCATCTCACTTCACTGAATGCCCCACGGCTGACCAATCTTCAATTTGACACTTTTGTTTTTTTAAATGTGGTGGATATTGATTGATGTGGTCATTGGTAACATTCGTTTTTGAGTTCTTAATTCTTAAAAAGAAGTGGAGTCATGTTGATTTTTTGTACCAATTTCTTCATGCCAATCTGTGGAGCAATGTTTGAAGTGTCATGACTTGATAAATAATAAGTTGGTAGCAATAATACATGGTGTACTGATGTTAGCATTAAATCTCTGTTTTAAAGTAGTTCCTGCCCAGTGGGTTTCCCACTTCACTGCCTTTTTATGCAATATTTCCACCCATGTTGTGAACCATATGGATGGATTTTCCTGGATATTCCAAAAGGCGCTGATGTCATACAATTTGGGTGTATAATTTGTGGATATCTGGCATTATGGCTTCAGCAGAGAAAGTAATGTTGTAAACATTGTTCTATAATGCTAATTGGACAATAACCATGTCCATGCGTTGAACAAGGACTGTTTCACTTGATATTACATGCATGAAATAAATCTGGTTGAACATGAATGTGATTGGTACCTCTTAATGCTGACACCACCACATCATGTATCATTGCCACCGACTTTGCTAACACAATGTTTATTTGTGACTAGCTCTGTGCTAACCACTACTGGAGTGGTTTCATCAATCATAACTGCTCAATGCATGTTCAAATATTTCCCATAAATGCAAAAAATGTAATTTTAATAATGACGTATGCCTCTGACGGGCGCTGCACTCTGCATTTTTAAAGTTACTATGGGTGTCAATCACAGGAACAAACAATTAGCCTCTTGGGGAAAAATAAAGGTTTTATGATTTTTGGAATATCAGAATAAAAAAGAACATTGATATTTTTCGACCATATTTGCACCATCATATGACTGGTTAGTACTGTTTCATCACATCAGGGTTGTACCACTGAGTACCGTATGTACATATCAATAAACCTACAAAACTTCTGGACTTCAGCTACATTATTCCTCAATTTACGGCACTTCAGACACATATTGGCACTAAGAAAATGGCACAAAAATTGACATGACTTACCTTCTTTAAGATTTTTTATCTCAGAAATTAATGTTACGTATAACCTCAGATTTTATACACATTTTACTTAACATATTTATGCACAGATAAAAATCAAAATCTGACAAATATGAGGTGGGATGACAGCAGTCCAATCAACAAGGTCTTACTGTATTGCAATAGATTTTTTAATTTCTTGTCAAGTAGGACAAAAAGACTGGCTGCTATTTAATTAGCTGCTAACTTGAAACCTGATGTGATTGATTACTGTTTGCCTGCAGGAATACTGCAGTCACTATTTGTAGTGTAGTGTGTTGTGTTCATGTTCCTCTATCAGCTTCTATCAGCTGTCAGATTGGTCTGAGGATTAGATCTTCATAGTGAGAGCTTTGGGGAGTTTATTTTCTTACTTTACTGGACACCCTCCTGCTACCCCTTTCACACATCCTGACTATTTTGAACAATATGACCTTTCCTCTAGTGCTACCAACATGTATGGACTTTGTAGCAGCAAGGCTGTGAACAGCAAAATCAGACAGGTTCCACAGGTTGAAACTGAGATGTGTGTGTCATCTGTGTGTGTTTTAGAAAGCTGTTCACATTATTTCTAAGTTGACAAATACAACATATACTGCTTGTCCTTCAAAATGAATTCTCATTGACTTGTATTGTGCCATCACACCCTGCTGCTAGCATTTTCACTTAAAAATTTAAAAAAATATATTAAAAAAAAAAAAATCTGAAGATCAACAAATAACAAAGATTTTGCTCAAATGATTACTTTTGTCTTTGTCTCACTCTACCTCTCTGAAATGCTTTTTATATGTGACCCATTTTGACATTTGGCAGCAGTTAAAATAATTGTCATTGTTTGAGCATAACACTTCATGACTTCTCCTAAAGTGACCTTAAATACAAAATAATTTACATTTGTACTCATACTTTTTGACCAGTATCAATTGAAATGGATTAATCTATCTCTGTGTGTATTTCTATGGGACAGTATCAATATGGAGACCTTGCCATTATTGTGAGAACTGCCTGCATTCCCACCACATGTACCCAGGTTATTGCAGAGACAGTCACCTTTGGTTTTTGAAGAGTCACAGGGGAGTCTCTGAACAGTGAGTCAGTAAAACTGCTTTGGAGTGATCATGTATGGTGCACATACAGAACAGAGGTCGGAGAGTGCCTTGACATGGTCACAAGATCTGCATCTGCAAGCACAAGCACCTGCAAAATAACAACGTATTTCAAAATAATCAAATTTGAGTCCATTGATTCCAAGCTAACTGAGGTCAAAACAAAGGGGTTCAAAAGGAGTTAGGAGGCCATGTGGTTGTGGCAGAAAGACCATGCAAATATTCATTGTGTGTGTGTGTGTGTGTGTGTGTGTGTGTGTGTGTGTGTGTGTGTGTGTGTGTGTGTGTGGCCCCACTACATACAATATATACTTGTGTATTCATATCCAAAGGGGATGAAGTGGTGTGTTTGTTGAATCTGTTCGGTGGAAAACAATTTGATAAAAGAGGTGTGGGTGGTTGCCATTTAAACCCACCACACATGTAATTGAATTTGCCCTCAGCCTTACAACCCATCAAGGAAAAGCAGCCAAGCAGCACACACATCACTCCAGTCAAAGTGTGGCTGTGCTACGTGAAAGGAGCAGCAGGGCAAAGTTAGCTCTCCTGAAGCTTGACGCTATTCATGCACATGGGATCGATGTTACTGAATCAAATCACAGCATACATTGTTTATTGTTATTTTTTATTATCTTCTTTTATTCACATGTCTCTTTTAGTCCTTGTATTTTATGGCGTTCTGTTTTAATTGTAAAACATTTTGGTTCAACTTGTTCAACCAACTTTGTTGTTTTTAAATCTGGTCCCTATCAATATTTGACTTTGCCTTTGGGTACGATAATACAAGTGTCATCATATGTTCTGATATTGTGGTGTGACATATACATTATGTCATTGTTATTGAGAACTACACAAATACTGAAATGTGTTGTCCTGAAGGTTTCAGTTAAACTTACAATAACACAATACCTATTAAAAAAAACATTTTCCCCTTTTATTGCTTGTCACCATTAAATTAAGGTCAATGTAATTTGGCTTTTTGACAAAGAACTAAAAGATTCATGTCAAAGTAAAACTAGATTTCTTCAAAGTAATGTAAAATAATGAAAAATATAAAAGGCAAGATAAGTGATTGCATAGAGCTGAAACCAGAAGTTTACATTCACTGTACAAAAAGACATCAAACTTTTTTTTCCTCACTTTTCCTGTTTTAGGTCAGTTAGGATTACCAAAAATATTTCTGTTTGCCAAATGCCAGAATAATGAGAGAAATAATTTTTTAGAGAATTTTTTGTTACTTTCTTCAAAGGCTGAAGTTTACATACAGTAAGTTTAGTATGCCTCCAACCTGTGTGGTTAAGCTAGGATGATGATGTCATTGTGTTGTAAGCTTTTGAGGGATTAAATGACAACATTTGAGTTAATTTGGAGGCACGCCTGTGGATGTATTTGAGGCACACCTCAAACACTCTGCTTTCCTTTGTGACAACATGAGAAAATCTAAATAAATCAGTCATGATATCAGGAAGAGAATTGTGGACCTCCACAAGTCTGGTTCATTCTCTGGTACAATTTCCAGATGCCTGAAGTTTCCATGTTCATCTGTTCAAACAATTATACACAAGAATAAACACCATGGGAATGTCCAGCCATCATACCGTTAAGGAAGGAGACGGGTTCTGTGTCCCAGAAATAAAGTGTTTAACCGTGAAGTGTATGAAATGTATGTATAAACCCCAGAACAAAACCAAAAGGTCTTGTGAAGATGTTAGCTGAAGCTGGCCAGAGAGTGTCATTATCCACAGTGAAACAAGTCCTGTATCGACATGAGCTGAAAGGCTCTGAGAGGAAGAAGACATTATTCCAAAGGCAACATTAAAAAAAGCCAGCTTACAGTTTGCAAATGCAGACAGGGACAAAGACGTTTCTTGTTGGAGACATGTCCTGTGGTCTGATGAAGCTAAAATTTAACTGTTTGGCCATAATGACCATTTAGAGGATAAAGGGGGAAGCTTGCAAGCCTGAGAACACCATCTCAACTGTGAAGTACAGGGGTGGCAGCAACATGTTGTGGGGCTGTTTTGCTGCAGGAGGGACTGGTGCACTTCACAAAATAAATGGTATCATGAGGAAAGAATGTTATGTGGAAATATTATAGCAACATCTCAGTACATTAGCCAGGAAGCCAAAGCTTGGGTGCAAATAGGTCTTCCAAATGGACAACAACCCAAAGCACATTGCCAAATTAGTTGCAAAGTGACTTAAGGACAACAAATTCAATGTTTTGGAGTGGCCATCACAAAGCCCTGATCTCAAGTCTGTAGAAAATTTGTCGGCAGAGCTTTAAAGGTGTGTGGAGCAAGGAGGCCAACAAACCTGATTCAGTTACACCAGTTCTGTCAGGAGGAATGGACCAAAAACCAGCAAACTATTGTGAGAAGTTTGTGGAAGGATACCCAAAATGTTTGACCCAAGTCATACAGTTTAAGACAATGACACCAAATACTAAGGAAATGTATGTAAACTTCTGACCTTGAAGAAAGTACAAAAAAATTCTCTTAAAATCGGATGGATGGATGGGTTACAAAAAGAGAATGTTACTTTGCATGCAAGACCCTGTGTCTGTGTACAGCCTAAGTAACATCCACTTTAACATGTGGAGCCAAATACCCAATGGCTTAATCCTACAGCAAATCAAAGCATACAAATCTAGAACTCCAACAAAACATCCATCCATCTGTTTTCTTCCACTTATTCGTAGTCGAGTTACGAAGGCATTTGTTCCTGGGGGATCCCAAGGTGTTCCCATCCCATATATAAACGCTCCAACGAGTTCTGGGTCTGCCCCAGGGTATCCTCCCAGATGCTCAGAAATCTCCAATGGATGTTTCCCAGGAGGCATCCAAATCAGCTGTCCAAACCACCTCAACTAACTTCTTTTGACACAAAGGAGCAACGGCTCTACTCCAAGCTCCCTCCGGATGTCTGAGCTCCTCACCCTATCATAGCCAGCCACCATACAGAGGAGACTCATTTCAGTGGCTTGTAACTGCGATCTTGTTCTTTCAGTCACTACCTGGAGCTTATAACCACAGATAAGAGTTGGAATGTAGACTATCTGGTAAATCAAGACCTTTGCCTTTCAGCTTAGCTCCCTCTTCCTCACAACGGTCTGGTACAATGCCTGCATTACTGCTGATGCTGCACGAAGCCACATGTCAATCTCATGCTCCATTTTCTCATCACTCGTGAACAAGATCCCGAGATACTTAAACTCCTTCACTTGGGACAGTACCCCCAACCCAGAGAGAGCAATCCACTGGTTTCTGGCAGAGAAGCATGGCCTTGGACCTGGAAGTGCTTACTTGATCCCAGCTACTTCACACTCAACTGCAAACCGCTCCAGTGCATGCTGAATTCCATGGTCTGTTGAAACCAATAATCACATGTAAAAAACAGTGATGCGATCCTGAGGTCCCCATAATGCACACCCTCCTCACCCTGACTGTGTCTTGAGATCCTGTCCATAAATACCACAAACAGAATCAGAGACAATGGGCATCTCTGGCGGAGTCCAACACCCACAGGAAACGTGTTTGACTTTGTGCTGAGAATGTGAACACAGCTGTTACTTTGGTTGTTCAAGGACTGAATGGCTCATTATGCCTAGCCTGGTGCCCCATACTCCCACAGTAGCCCCCACAGAGACCCTTGAGGGACACGGTTGTAAGCCTTTTTCAAATCCACAAAGCACATGTGGACTGGCTGGTCAGACTCTCATGACCCCCTTAGCAGCTCCACCATGTTAAAGAGCTGCTCCACTGTTCCAGGATGGAATCCGCATTGTACCTACTGAATCTGAGGTTCAGCAATCAGTTGGCACCATCCTTCCAGCACTCTGGAGCAAACTCTCCCTGGGAGGCTGATAGGTGTGATACCCTCATACCCACTTTTTTTTTTTTTTTTTTTAATGGGGACCACCACCCCAGTCTGCCACTCCACAGGGATCTTCCCCGAGGACTATGTGACATTGAAGAGATGTGTCAGCCAAAACAGTCCAACAATTTCCAGAGTCTTTAGTGTCCTGACACATTTTGACACTGGAATGCTACCCCATTCTTTGTTGCAAAACTGCTCAAGCTATGCCGAGTTGTACGGGGAGCAACAGTGAACATTTCTTTTTAAGTGTAGCCATAAACTCTCAATAATTAAGGTCTGGCTTCTGACTTGACAATTCCAGAACATTCACCTTGCTGTCTTTGAACCATTGTTGTCTAGTTTTTGCTGTATCCTTTGGGCAATTGTCTTGCCAGAAATTAATCTTCTTCCAGTTCTCTTGCAGACTGCATCAGGTCGTCCTCCAGGATTTCCCTATACTTAGCTGCATTCATTTTACTCTCTACCTTTACAAGCCTTCTAGGGCCTGATGCTGAGCATCCTCAAATCATGATTCTTCCAGCACCATACTTCACACTGGGGATTTTGTTTGTGATGATGTGCAGTGTTTGGTATCAGCCAAACATAGCATTTGGTCTCATAGCCAAAAAGGTCAATATTGGTGTCAACAGACTAAAGAACCTTGTTCTGCTTGACTTCTGACATCTGAACTCTAGTCGAGATTTATTATTAGTTGTCATTCTACATTGTACAATGACGTTCAGTTAATACTCTCATATTAAAATGAGAGATTAAAAAACTAAAAACAAACAAGCCATAAAAGCAACAAACAGCTTTGGTGGTGTTATTCTTCCTCAGTGTAGATTTCACCTGATGACACTGTAGAATCCTGCTGCTGCTGCTCTTCCAGCTGGGGCAGCTGGACCATCTCTCTGCTGTTTTGTGTTTCAAAGCATTGGGAATGTTGTTCCAAAAAGGGTGGCTGCGGCTAAGGTGGTAGCGCAGCTGATCCCCCACCCCTCCACAGTCAAAGTGTCCTTGGGCAACCTGAAGATGCTCTCAATGGCAGGCAGCACGTTGCATGGCAGCTCTGTCACCATTGGTGTATGAATGCGTGTGTGAATGGGTGAATGAGAAACCTTGTAAAGCGCTTTGAGTATCACTAAGGGAAAAAATTGCAGACTATTTACCATTTACTATTGGTTGTCCAGTCAAGTCTCTGTGATGATCGTCAAACAGCTTTCCATGCTGTGTGACATAATCCTCAGCCGTATCTCGTCCATCTTGTTAACGAGTGACCTGGAGTTCATGAGGAAGAGCCGGTCTATGTGGATTAGCATGTAGCTTAGCACGTAAGCCGCCTCTCTTGCCCCATTTTCATCTACGCTCCCTTCTCCACCTCCGACGACACTGGAGCGGAATGATGATAGCTCTGCCAGTCCGCTGACTCTGCTGGATCTCAGGTGGACTAAACCCCAGAATTGCAAATGTTTCAAGTTGTTACTGTTTACCGATATCCAAAAGTTTGGCTCTTCCAAACTGGATTAGAGCCTCAAGTGTCTGCTGCATAATCATACACCGACATATTCCTGCCACCATATCATTCAACCGTCATTACAAAATTTTTTAAAACAAGTTAATCTGTTCTGGAAACTGCTCGAAAGGTTAAAGATTTGTAACACACAATGATAGACTAAATGGTTATATTTATGGAAGCATTTATTTAATAAGACTTTTGGTCACTCTGCCACACACCCAGATGGAGTAGAAATGACAGGAACTCACTCCCAAAGAGTTTCTCTTTGAAAGGTGAATGTACGGTCTCCATTTTTACATTCTCTTTCACACCATTGCAATGAGTTATTAGAGCCAATGGTTTTGAGCACCTGGCCTCAATCTGACCAAAGCCTCAGTGTGATAACCAATAACCATTTACTGGTCCAAGGTGCTAAACAGTTAATTGTCATTTTTTTAAAAAAAAGCCTTCTATATGAAAGGTGAAATGTCTTTAAAAACCTTAAAGAAAATTGCAGTCACTTTCTACTGAAGCTTCAAGGGTTACCATGACCTGTATGATTGGGAATTATACAGACTTAATTATTTAGGAAGACCCTGGTGGACTCTTGGATTTTCACAAGCAACTAAAATGTTTAAATCCTTTAAATACATTGAAATGAACTCTGTTTCCTCAGTTGAACACATGACCTGTGCTGTGTGTGTGTTCTCAATAAAAGAAAGAAATCAGTTTAGCTTTGGTAGCTGAACAGGCTGGCATTCACAAATTACAGTGGTAAAATCTGTGTAAAGTAAACACTAATTGGGTCATCGTTGCACACAGTGAAGTAATTGCAGTATCCTGATCCTTAATTGTGTGGAATTGTCAGACTTCATTTGGAATGCTAATGCAGAAAAGACAGCTGGTAAGACAGAGTGAATGAGTCTTCTGGGACCAAATCCAAATTTACCATTGGTTCTCCCTCTGTGGTGGCTGAGCAGTTCAGGTAGAAGAACAGAGAAAAGATGGGAGGAAGGAGGAAGCAGTGATTATCTCTATTCTCCAGCCTTTGTCTGGCTCCTCTTTTCCCATCCTCTGCCTCTGTCAGACCACGTAGGCCACCAAGAGGGAGCCATGTAATCACTTTGGCACCATTTAACCCCATTACAGTAAGCCAAACACATGTTTTAAAATGAGGAGGTGCAGTTACAGTTATTAGGTGAGATGAAATTGGTCACAGTGGCACACCAGCATGCCCCGCCCTCCAGTGTTCTGTACCCACAACTCTCTCCACTTTAGATGGACATGCTCAACAGGGAAAGACATGTTTTTGTCAACATGTACTTAAGGGATTTTGATGTTTGTTTAAAGACAAACAATTTGTTGTACTCTGTAGATTTTCAATTTAAATTAAGCACACTGCGTACTTAAAGAAGAGTTACAGAAATTGTACAAACAAACAAACAAAAAGACCACTATGAAGCAAAGTGTTATTATTATTTTGTATGTTTAACTCGCTTTTGATTTAAAAAAAAAAAAAAAAATCAACAGTTTCTATTCTGATACATGCTGATGGCATAATTCTGTGTGGCTGAAAACACACACACACACACACACACACACACACACACACAGTTTGAAGGTAAACATATGTTTTATGTCATGTTTCCAGGTTTTTCAGACCAGATTTTCTGACATGACTGCTGAACATATCTGGTCACAGCAAAATAGGTTCTAATATTACTTCAATTCACTCAGCTTTGAACTGTAAAATATTTGCAGTTTCATAGATTCTGCATTTGTTTTATTTTGTTTATTAGACATTTAAATAAATATTTCATATTTTAATTGAACTTAGACAAGCTGTGCAACACCCAAACGAAGCCTTGCGCTGACACAGTGGAACTCATTGCAGATTAAAAATAGAAAAATAATATTTCAAGAACGCAATTTTTTTTTTTTTTTTTTTAACAGTGTATAATAGCATAACTAAGGGACAGCTCGGGGATCCGTTTCACAAAGCAGGTTTAGTGAAAACTCTGAATCTGTTAACCCTGAAATGAGGGAAAGTCAGATTTTTTTCACTAAACCTGCTTTGTGAAATGAACCCCAGGTGATCCTGAGCAGCCCTAACTATCAGCTCTATCTAAGAGGAAAGTTTTAAGCCTAACCTTGAAGGTAGAGAGGGTGTCTGCCTTCAGAACCCAAACTGGAAGCTGATTCCATAACAGAGGAGCTGATAACTGAAGGCTCTGCCTCCCATTCCACAGAAGAGTTCATACAATATATCAAAAGACACACATTCTGTCCCAAACCATACTGATGCAACGATATGGGTTTAGCCCTGGGATGAATCTGTGAACGTCAGCCAATAGGCGATTCAAAGAAAATAGTCTAACAACAAGCATGACACACAGTTTTATCTTGGAAAGGGGCAGATTCACACTTCGATACAGATTAAAATGTATATCCAACTTTGTATTATTTAGATGCTAACATAATTTCTGATTCATTTTGATTTCAAGGGATTTTCCCTGCTTTTATCAGGACCACTGTGAGTCTCATTTTCATCTTTAACAACAGACAGAATATGGTTGTGGTGAATTCAGCTTGTCTGTACATTCTGTGGTCATAACAATAACTTCTCACAGCAGGATGTCAACCATGTAATATCGATGGAGGAGTTTGTCAGATGTGACACTGTGTTTCTGTCTAGGACACGGTCCAGTAAGATACATTCATCTCTCCACCACAGCAGTTTCACTGACAGAGAAACTATAGCCCACAATCATGTGTTTTGTCACTTCTGCTGTGATTACCACCAAACCCAAAGAAAACCCACTACCATGGTCCTATTTGGATAGAAAGTATAAACAGGAAAAAAAAAAAAAAAAAAGAAAGTATAAACAGAGTTTTAGCAATGTATTATTGTTTCCATCAGCAGCTCTCAGGCCCCTTTTACCTTTTGAATAAGTCATCATTTGCCACATGTTCATGTCCCCTTTTTAACTGCTTTAGTTAATAAAGATTAAGGAATGAACACTTATTTATAACACCACGTGCTCAGTAGTCACTTGAGACAAAGCTACTGTAAGAAACCACCAAATTATAACTGAGAATCCCTCTCCCAAACCACAGGATTAACAAACAAACAAACAAGAAGAAAAAAAGCACATGCAACTAAAACTTTTGACTTCTAAACACTTGACAGGTCCATTTGTGGTCACTATAAAGTTAAATGTACTTGAAAGAGTAAAACCAAAGATTGATATTTCCTTCTCATATTGTTAGACATGAAGGATTTTTGGAGGGCACGAAAAGCCAGGAAAGTTCTAAATATACAACATGTCTTTTTTCTGTTGACTTCAGAGAGAAAATAAAATCTAATTTCTGTTGTTATGATTAGAGAATAGTTAAATTTAGCCCACTGTACACAAACAGGTTTTGAGCTATAAATATAAATATATAATGTATAATATATAAATATGAGTGTTCATTCCTTTAAATGTCCATAACTTGTCATCTAAGAAATAGTTTCAGACAGCATGGTAGATAGGCAAACATGACTGCAAACCACGTGTCACCACCTGAACCCATGATCATCTATATGCAAGACTGTGAGCATATCTGAAGAGACTGCTGATGAATTCAGTGGTGTGCACAACCAGAGAATGTCTGCTCAAAGTGTGAGAAGTTGCCTGAGGAAAGCTGGTAGGCAATCTCATTGCTCACACCAAGCCCTTAGATCTAATGGTAGAACAATGTTGTAACTGGGTTCACTAGGATATTACTGCAGTTTCAATTCAATTCAATTCAATTCAGTTTCATTTTTATAGCGCCAATTTCCAACACATGTCATTCCATAGCACTTCACATAAGGTGAAGGCCTTATGAATTTTAAACAAAGAAAGGAGCACACAATAATTCATTGGATTCCCTATGAGAAAGCAGTCTGCAGCAGTGGAAAGAAACAAAAAAAAAACCTTTAATTGGGAGGAACAAAATACCTCCAACAGAACCAGCCTGAGGGAAGGTGGCCATTGGTCTCGCCTTGTTGGGGTGAGAGTGGGGATGAGGGGGTGGGGTGACAGCAGGAGGGGTTGGGGTTGGGATCCGCGGACAGCAGTCATTGGACACTAGCAAGATAGAGGGTGGTCCTTTTCACTGATAATCCAGCTTGAAGCTGTACAGAGCAGTTGTCAGATGTGTTTGGTGTTGATGGCAATCGCAATGCCCAATCATATCGAGATGACATCCTTGCACCCGTGGTTATTCCATTCATGTTTTACTATCACATGGCATCTGAACAAGACAATATGTGTCCTCCTGTTGCCAGAACATGCACTGCTCTTCTAGTAGATGAAAATTTTCCATCTCTATCATGGCCTGCATACTCTTCAGATAAGTCACCCATCCATCATATGTGGGATAATGTAGATAGAAGTGTTACAGGTATGTGGCACTACAGGATGAAAACAGTGAACACACACGTGTGACTTGTGATTTCTGGTCAGTGACCCTACTCTCTTAGTTTGTCCAGTACCTTGATATTACTGCAAGCTCCAGCTGTGCTGTTTAGCACTATTTAGCAACTGCACAATAACAGGTTGATTTTAGCATTGAGCACTACTGTGCCTTGTATAGCTGTTGCCATGGCTTTAGACTTTTGGCCTTGTCTACAGTTTTGATTAGTATTGTAGTGTCAGGGACAAATTACATCCCCCCATCACGCAATCACACCATACCACTCCCTTGGCTCTTCTGCATTTGCTGAAGTTATGTTAAAGAAAAGTTGCTGTTCAAACTACACTCAATCAAAACCAATACCTGGTCCATCAGGTAAGGTGGAATCTCAGATGGACTCGTCTCACTGTCACTGCTTTTTATTTTGTACAGTAAAAAAAAAAAAGAAAAGAAAAGTGTAAGGGGTTATGCAAGTGAAACATTAACACAAAAAGCATTAAAACAATAGTTTTAGTCTGTACCCATAATTTTATGAATAGCCTTACTTAATTACCACAGTTATTATCGATTTAAAGATGTTGAAAAGTCAGCCAGTGAAAGCAGTCAGAGGGTAAAGTCGTGGTTAGACATTATTTTTGAATCTCTTACATGCAAATTTGTAATATATATGTTATTTTTATTATATTGGTTTTAATGTTTTCCTTGTTGGATTCAGAATCACCTTCAGCCAGATCAGATCTGAATCAAATAAAGAAATGTCAATCACATTCTTCAGTGAGGGTGTTTCGCTGCGTGTACATGTGTGCAATGAAAAAAATCCTACTTCAACCTGATGTTATTGACCACCTGCTGCCTCTGCTTCTCTTTCAGGCCTGTGAATCAATGAAACATGTCAACCCTACGCTTTGGACAGCATCTCATCAAGGCCTCTGCTGTGTTCCTGCAGACAGAGCTGTCCTTCGCTCTGGTCAACAGGAAGCCTGTGGTGCCTGGTCGTATCTTTTCATTACATTCAGGTGAGAGGAGGTCTGACTGAGCTTACTGCTGTTTGTGACCTGACATGTGTGTAGGCATTTTATCACCATTCAGACCCTCTAAGTCTGGGGATGTGCTGTCAGTTTGTTGCACTTATGTTTTAGCTTGGTTTCCACTGTAGGTGGGTAGAGGGACAGTGTAAAAGACACGAGTTGCTGCTTTTACAATCCACACTACCATGTTCAATAGACTCCCTCACACGATTGAACTTCTAAAGATACATTTTGTTGGGCAGCATTTCGGTTCTAGACCTTCCTCAGGCAAATACATATGTTTGTAAAATATTTTTCTTGTACAACTCCCTATGGTCCCCATGCAACAATTTATAGTAAATGTACCTAATCTGGTTGCAAATTCATTTTTAATGAGCTTCTGAAGTTCTTTATGGTGTCAGCTGATAATTACCATCATGGGCGGCTGTGGCTCAGGTGGTAGAGTGGTTGTCCTCTAATCACAAGGTTGGCAGTTTGATCCCCTGCCACTCCACATGTTGCAGTGAACATGTAAAGAGGGACACTGAATCCGAAGTTGCTCCCAATGGCAGGCAGCGCCTTGCATGGCAGCTCTGTCGCCATTGGTGTATGATTGTGTGTGAATGGGTGAATAAGAAACACATTGTGAAGTGCTTTGAGTACCTCTACAAGTGCACACAATTTACAATTTTACCATTTGTCATTTTAAGATTAGTACAGTGGTATCTAATAGACTAGATTTTTAATGAAAAGACCAACAACAACAAAAACAGCAACAAAAACCCATAAATGATTGATCAGTGTATGGCATAGACCATGTAAAAAACCTGAGTGACAATCCTTTAAAAACCTTAAAAGTATCTAAAATATATTTGAATTATATATATACAGTACAGACCAAAAGTTTGGACACACCTTCTCATTCAATGAGTTTCCTTTCTTTTCATGACTATTGTAGATTCACACTGAAGACATCAAAACTATGAATTAACACATGTGGAATTATGTACTTAACAAAAAAGTGTGAAACAACTGAAAATACGCCTTATATTCTAGGTTCTTCAAAGTAGCCACCTTTTGCTGTGATTACTGCTTCGCACACACTCTGCATTCTCTTGATGAGCTTCAAGAGGTAGTCACCTGAAATGGTTTTAAACCTCACAGGTGTGCCCTGTCAGGTTTAATAAGTGGGATTTCTTGCCTTATAAATGGGGTTGGGACCATCAGTTGTGTTGTGCAGCAGTCAGGTGGATACACAGCTGATAGTCCTACTGAATAGACTTTTAGACTTTGTATTATGGCAAGAAAAAAGCAGCTACGTAAAGAGAAACGAGAGGCCATCATTACTTTAAGAAATGAAGGTCAGTCAGTCTGAGAAATTGGGAAACTTTGAAAGTGTCCCCAAGTGCAGTCGCAAAAACCATCAAGCGCTGCAAAGAACCTGGCTCACATGAGGACCGCCCCAGGAAAGGAAGACCAAGAGTCACCTCTGCTGCAGAGGATAAGTTCATCCGAGTCACCAGCCTCAGAAATCGCAGGTTAACAGCAGCTCAGATTAGAGACCATGTCAATGCCACACAGAGTTCTAGCAGCAGACACCTCTCTAGAACAACTGTTAAGAGGAGACTGTGTGAATCAGGCCTTCATGGTAGAATA
>NW_007578674.1:187097-192861 GCF_000690725.1 Stegastes partitus | reverse complement strand
TATGAGGCAGTGTCCCTGACAGTGATCTGCTGTATAATTAGTCTCTGTCTTTCACAGTCAGTATCTATCTGATTGTTTCTCACTGACTGGACTTCAACATTTACTGCTCAGCGGAGTACTTTCTAAAAACCTTTTGTTGTTGCCTAGTAACAGATGCTGTCTTTACAGAAATGGGTCTGCCTTGATATTGGGGACATACAAGTAGTTGTTTATCAGACACACACACATGCACATACATAAAATGGAAAGACAATAACTATGGCTGTTGAAGGTTGTGGAGGCTAGTCATTGTGTTGCATGATTGGTGGATCGCGATGTTTTCAGATTTCAACATAACACAGGATGCTTACTTTACCTTTGAATAGCTACAGGAATCGTGTGCATGTGGAGGAGGTGGTCACAATTCCTTTTAACCAGCCTGAGCTATAAAAGAGAAAAATACAAAAAAAAACAAAAAACAAAAACATTAAATTAATTTTTCATTTGCACCACTTCCATCACAGACTTCTGATTTGTTTGAATAATGTGCTGTTATCTTTCTGGAATGCCAATCAGTTGTTGGCTTTGTGCTCAACTTTTCAAGTATTACTCTCACCTTGCACAACTCCTATGAGCTGAGATTAACTGTGGATCAGGTAGATATCTTTCTGTTCTTCTGTATACTTTCATTCTGAAGTCATATGTCGGCATTATTATTCATATTCCTCTTTAAACACTTCAATGTGAACCACAATGACTGTAGAGTCACATAAAATATCCTAATCTGTCACAGCATTTATACCACCTGCCCGATTTTGTGTCGCCCACCCTTGTACTGTCAATACAGCTCTGACCCATCCGGCTGTGGACGCTGGACCTCTGGTGGTATCATGTGGAGTCTGGCACCAGGATACTGACAGCAGAGCATTTGGGAGTTCGAAAGCCAAGTCAACATTCTTGGTTTTTTGCTGTGTTCCTTGAGACATTCCTCTCAGAGTAACAGGATTGCCAGGACCCAAGGCTTGTCAGCAGAGCATTTTATTGTAACAACAGGATCAGTGTCATACAGTTTACATGACAAACACAGCAAAACGGCCTCACACAGATCTGTGCTGCAAAGTAACATGAGCTGTAGCTAAGCTTTGACTTTTCTGTCACTTGAGGAAAAGTGAAGCAAAGCCAACTGAAAATCAGATATCAGTGGACATACAGATGGTTGGCATATTCAAATAAAACTCTACATAAAATGTTTCAGTGACGTAGCTTGCCACCAAAACAGCCTCAATGCACCATGGTATCAATTCTCCAAGTCCTTGCTACTCTGCTGGAGGGATTGGACATTATTCTTGCAACAGATATTCCCTAATTTGGTGTTTTGATGAAGGTGGTAGAGAGTGCTGCCTTAGCGTTTTTCAAAAATCTCCCATAGCTGTTCAGTTCGATTGGAATCTGGTGACTGTGAAGGCCATAGTCTCCTCTCATGCTTTATAAATGGAGGCATTGTCATCATGGAAGAGACCAGAGCCATCAAGACAAGTGAACACAAACTATGCTATTCTTTATGTGTGTCAGTTGATGCTGATTCCTGGGTGCTTTTGAAGGGCTCAGATGAATTTACATTGCATTCTGGATAAGACTGTCTGTACCTTGGCTGAATCTCCTCAGAAGAACAGATTCTGGGACTGGATGTCCCCTTCTCTATGTGTATCCAAATAAATTTGTTGTTTACCTGCATACACAAGGTTCATAATTAAGTGCACATCTGCCTGCCATTGTACACCTACCACCAATGAGTTGCCTTTCTTGGAGAACACTGTGCACTTGGCTATAGATTGCAGAACTGACTTAACTGGTGGGTTGTCAGGTTTCTTCATGATCACTGTCGTGTCCGTTGGTTCACCTTTAGAAGCAGTAACTGCAGGTGCGGGTTCTTTACATGTGGGGAGGAGGGTATCTAGCATCTGCTATTGTTAACGTTTCTTAAAGTGGTTTTCACTCACTGTTCAAGGGCATTTTAGGCTCCTTGTAGGACACTAAATACATCAAGTACAAAAGGAAAGAAGTGGTGAAAACACAGGTCTTAAGGAAGACCATTGCACACTGACATCACTACTTTTGAAGAAATTTTACCCAGTGTTACACCTTTTATAGGGTATGTCAGAGGGCAGGGAGGGCCTGTATGTAAATACTGCAGTGAATAGTGGTTAGTTAGTATACAGTTGGTAACTAATGACAGGAGGCAAGAGAACAATGAACAAAAGGTGGTGGAATCAGAGGTGTGTGCTAATAAACCACAAAAGTCTTCATAGTCCTTATAAAAACAGCTCATAGAAAGACTGCGTGCTCTTTAAAAAGCAAAAATGACATTGTAAACTGTAAACATTAAAAGGCCGAGTGGTACGTTGATTTTTGTTTAGACTGATGGAAAGTTGTCTCAGAACTTTGTGTGTGAAAAGCGGAAATCCATAAATGTAGAATTCAGGTTCAGGTCTAAGAGAAAAAAAACAAGATTCACTGATGCCATTTTGGGAGTTGTAAAAATTCACAAATATGTTTCATTTATGTGTCAAATTACACATTGTTACACACTGATTGGTGTTGCATTCACACTAATAATGGGAGACAAATCGAGCTTCACACCTGGAGTAAAAACATAAACATGACCCCTTCAACATAACGCACAAGACATTAAGTTAGAGACAACACTGAAGGTCTTTTAAGTACTGGTAACAGCAAATGTAATATATCACACATTTCGTATTCAACTATGCATACCGATTAAACATGTGTGAGCACACAATAATGGTTTCTCAGGTAGATTTCTCCTGAAGAGTGCAATTCTTTTGGCATTTAAACATTAACTGGGTTTCTAGAAAGATTTTTATTTATCTAAGAAAATAGGATGCGAAATACATGGGAAAGAATCATGATAGTTGGATGAAAGGGGTGATAATCACACGGAGTGACCTGTTCATGTGTCAGGGTTTAGTAACTTCTAAATCTGACTTAACGTCAAGTTTACACAAAGAAGCTCCAGAAGGCTAACTCAAAATGTCAGGTCTGATGAATGCACTGTTTGGGTCGGCCTCTAAATTGTAAAATCTCACACTGAACATGTCCTGAAAACTAAGCTCACTTTCATGCATGCATTAAACAGAACTACATATAACACTGTATTAAGCGAGATTGAGGAAACCTTTTAATGCGTTGGGATCTAATTTCTAATTTTGTCCAACTTGCAATCGAATTTGACATATTCTATAAAGCCCCATGCAATCTGCTGTTTGTAGTGCAATTACATAATGTTTATTAAAATTCTCTCAAGATTATGGATTTTTGACAGTTTCATTTGCAAAGAAATGTAAACTGTGCATCTTTTTTGTGTATCTTTGAAATGATAAATAAATAGTTTCTCATCATCAGGAAACTTTAATTAATTCAGTGGTCTTTGTTTATAGTGTACACATGTATATGTAAATGTGATGATGTACAAGAGGCACCAAAGGACAGAGAGCAGGATAATCATGTGCAGTCATTGTTGGCTTGTCAGTCTCAGCGTTAGCTTTACTGTTGGTAGTAAGTGTAATTATATTAATTCAAGAGTTCCTCACTCCCAAGGTTGGAACATCATGTGAAATGATGATTAAAGATTTATCAGGATGATATTTCATGAACATGGAATATGTTATTGCTAAGACAATAACCGCAGTTGAGAAGTAAAAACAATGACTACAGTGATGTTACATTTGCACAGAATATTCACAATATCCAGAGTAAGACTCAACTGCTTGGTGACTGTTGTGGGCGCACAAATGGTTAAAATGACAACATCAGATAAGAACTTTATTTGCACAATATAATCAGCTGATACACAGATTTGCATTTGCTTTAATGAGCAGAATTATACATCTGTACGTGATCTTTTCTTGACACTACCTTCAGGAGACAAAACAACTTTAAAATCAAGATCAAACCAGGCATTCTGGGCATCACAGGACATATTGTGGGCTCAGGGGAGAGCACCAATAATAGATGACTATAATGTCCAGAAAACCTGCTTCATTGTATGACCAACATAATATTAACACAGATGAGGCTTGTCACTCGTTGTTCCTGCCTATTTAGAATAATCAGATGGCTGCTTGATGTCATCCTCCTTATGTTTCTATAGAGTTGCCATTGAATGAAAAGAAAACCTTTTCTAAATTGTGTGATAGAGAAATGTCCCTGATGTGTGCTCCTGAGGGTTACACTTGGAGAAAGGGATTGCAAGCTGTGTTGTATAAGAACACCACGTTCACTAGTCTAATTTCGAGAGACAAAGTGCATTGCATTCCAATGACAGAGCCCAAGTATGATCCTGCCATGCAAATGTCCACAACACCATAAACATATTCTTTGATAGGGAATCTTCTTTCTCAAATAGTTAATTAGACCAAGAGCTGATTACACACATTTCGCAATCACATTAAAATGTATAATTAGTAGCATTTTCTATCTGTCTTCTAAGGTTGCAAGTGGCAGCTTGGAAAACAGTGGCAATTAGCAAAGCTGTCCCTCGTTATCCAGCATCTAACAAAACACATTAGCAGATGCTTAGGCAGGGATTACTGTAGCATCAGAGCTGTCCCCTCCCGAAATAGCCCCTTATGTTTTTGCAGCACTTCAAACCGCGCGAACTAAAAAAATGATCAAAATATGGTCTGAGTGTGCCCAAGTCTACCTACAGAGCTGTTTAGAGCAGACTGCTTGGGAGGTTTTTGATCAAGGAAACTTTGAAGCACACACTAAATCAATACTTTCCTATATTTGTTTTTGTATGGATAGTGTAACTGTGAATAGACACATTTAGGTTTTTCCCAATAGGAAACCATGGCTGACCAGTGAGGTCCAGTCACTCCTCAAAGCTCGCAATGCCACCTTCAGGTCAGGGGCCCAGTAACAGCATCGCCAGAGCCGACCTTTGGAAAGACACAAAATCAGCCAAGGAAGCCTACAGGCAGAGGCAGAGGGTCATCTCACAGATGAAAACCCTTGTAAGATGTGGCAAGGAATACAGCACTTCATCAAATACAACAGTGACACCAACAGCAGCACCAAGGCTGATGCCGCTTTGGTTGGGGGAGATCAACCGCTTTTTTGCCCACTTTGAAGTTAATCAGCCTGCAGGACCTTCTCTGCTCCCACTGGTCTCCAACAGCATCTCACTCACCCTACAGGAACATGAGATGAGACGCATGCTGAGGGCAGTAAATCTCAAAAAAGCTGTCGGCCCTGATCGGGTACCCAGCAGGGTACTCAAGGAATGTGCTGACCAGCTTGCTGGGATTTTCACAAAACTATTCAAACACCTCTTTGACACTGGCCACTATTCGTTTCTGTTTAAACGCAACCAGTATCATTCCCATCTACATCCCTAAACAGTCAGGTTCAGACTGACTCGGAAACAACAGACCAGTTTTCACTCATACCAGTTATTATGAAGTGTTTTGAGAGGTTAGTGCTACAACACTTAAAAGCAAGTCTGTCCACCCATCTTGATCCACATCAATTTGCATACAGCTCCAGTAGGTCCACAGTAGATGCCATCGCCATGCACTATGCCACCTTGAGAAGCAGGGGGGTTATGTGAAGATGCTATTTACTGACTATAGTTCTGCATTTAATACCATCATCCCAAATATACTGATCAGCAAACTGCTTGACCTTGACCTCCCCCTACCCACCTGCTGCTGGATTAAGGACTTTTAAACAAACCCTTCTCAGGCAGTCAGACATGGACCTC
>NW_007578674.1:182224-184492 GCF_000690725.1 Stegastes partitus | reverse complement strand
GAGTGTGCTTGGTTGTCTGTCTCTAAGTGTAGCCCTGTGATAGACTGGTGACCTGTCCAGGGTGTCTCCTGCCTTCATCCTAAGGCGGCTGGGATAGGCTCCAGCCCCCCCATGACCCTAGTGAGGATTAAGCGGTGTGCAGATAATAGATGGATGGATTGAGGTAAAAAGGTAAAGATTGTCCTGAGGGTGGTGCAAGAAGAAAGGTCATAGTACCATCAAAAGCAAAAGGGTCCCACCAATCGGAAGCATGAATGCACACATTGCAAGACAGTCTGCCCGTTAGATTATTATTATTACTGATACAGTTTGCTCCATATGGGAGTTACTGTTATAGCACTGAATAGATGGTGTCCAGACAAACAGGAATGCCTGCAACTGTTTTGACATTTCAGATATAATATGAATGCTTGCCATTTGCAAGGAATCTTTCTTATTGTTACCACCATGATGTTGCTAACTGGAAACTCAGAAAATGACCTAAGCAGAAAGGCTTAATTTTCCAGTGTTCATGAATGGAAAGTCACCTACCAAACACAATGCATAAACACAAGCAACACTGGTGAAAGGGTTATACAAAGTCAAAACTGGAAAGGGTTAGTCCATTGGAGAGGACATATGTAATCAGTAAATTTCACAAATGTTCATTCAATTTTGATAATCTTGGTTATAGTGAAAAAAATATCTTTGATCAGCGTGCCAACAAAATTACTAGACAATAATTAGTGGAGTCATGAACATTTACAGTATTTGATAGTGATGTGGTCAGTAACTGTCAGTGTGCTGCCAATAAGGCATTGTTTAATTTTTCACAGACTGCGCCCTTCAAATAATTTACTTTTACTCATTGTAGTTAAAGAATTTGTTAATAACTGCTAAACGTTAAAATAGTTTGTAAAAGAGATTTCTATTTTGATAACGGTTCATTTGATGACATCACATCCTGTTTGGTCACTTCCTGTGTAATTCCTCATCCTGGTTCTTGAGAAAGTAAGGCAGGACATGTTGAGCATGTTGTGAATGTAATCCGCTGCCATCTGCTAGAATTCATCGTAGATGCAATGCTGTAAGTTCATATATGTGATGTTTAGGATGGTAAAAAGGATAAATAGTGATGCTTTATTAAAAACTATATGGGATAGGAAGTTTAAAAATGGAGTTTGTTGATATTTACTCACAGGCTAAAAAAACACGCTAGTGGTCAGTGTGACTGTTGTTCGAAGTGCATGGAATGATGTGGTGTCATGTTTGAAGCCACTTATGATGCATTATTGTGTTGAGGCACAGATATTGACAATTTGTATTGTTTTGTTTGCAGTTTTCACCGACATGTTAATGAAGAGGTGTGACAGTAAATGGTCAATCTTGCTACGACTCTGTCTTCATTGGCTTCGATTTAACTTGGTGTTTAGTCAGAGTTTCAACACTCTGCACAAGGACACTACAGTCAGGTTGTGTTGTGTTGGACAAATGCTGTATCCTGATTTCAGGAATCAGGAGTAAAACCTACATCTGCAATTTTAATTCTGTTTTCATCTTCGAAAACAAAAAACAAAAAAACGGCATTGTGTTTGTTTATAGCATTCCAAGCACATCATTCCAAGCACATCATTCCAAGCATCATCAGTGGTATAAAGGGTGGGGGAAACTTTCTTCTGTGTCAAAACGGCACTGCATTCCAAGCAAAAATCCAGTCGCCACTTCCAACTAAAAAAATCTACAAACGTAAACTCTATTTCAGACTTACGTTACAGCTCTCAGTGCTGTATGTGTGTGTGTAAAGGTCGGTTCTGTGTGTTTTCGGTTCTGTAGGTTACACTCCCTGAGAAGCAGCAGGAGTGGCCAGGTGCACCTGTGGCTACTCTGCAATTAACATGGGGCCTAAAAGCGAGGCCATCCTGATCATTGTTGCTAGTGGGCCAAAACGACAGCTAGTTAGTGGCACGGGCTGAGCTCGAGGCCACTATTGTTATCCTGGTTCCTCTTCCGTACAAAAGTTTGACGGCCTACTCCTCCCACAGATTTGGGAGCACCCACACAAATTATACATCAAAACGTGCGGCTCGATCGGGAATCGTATGCTTACATACAGATTTACAAAAGTCGCATTTTTCACGACACAATTCGACAAAACGTCGCAAAAACCTCCCATTGAAAATGAATGGGACGGACGAAAAAAACACAAAAAACTACACCACTTTTCAAACCTCCACTGCTCAGCCATGCTCTCACCTAGAGACTCCATTTAAACTTTCAAATGTTGACGCG
>NW_007578674.1:177537-178958 GCF_000690725.1 Stegastes partitus | reverse complement strand
GGAGACTCCACACAGAAAGATTCCGGTGCCCCCACCGGGACGCGAACCGGCAACCTTCTTGCTGTGAGGCAACAGTGCTACCAACTGCTCCACCCTGCAGCCCTAGCAAGACCCATGACTACTTATTTTCAAACTGGGAATATCACTAGTTACATATTACTTTACATGACCCATTTCTCTCACAGTGTACCTGCTTTAACTGGGCATATCCTATCCATGTCATCATTTTCAACCATGTGTCATGACCCCCCAGCCTCAGCCTCAGCCCTTGCCTGTCTCCCTCTTTTCATCTTCCTCTCCCTCTCTTCTCCCTCCTCTCTTTCTCCTCCTTGCTTGCCCTCTTAGTTACTCCAGCCCTGCCCACAGCCTGCCTAATTACAGGTATTGGAGACAGTTTTGGGGATCAGCTCACCTGATCTCAACCATCCACCTCCTGCTAGAAAAGCCCTGCCCAGTCCACCACACCCTGCCAGACCATAGACCTTCATTCACTTCTGGTCAATAAATCCTTTTTAATACTTTTACCCGCTTGTCTCAGGGCAGGACTCTGCTGTGAAGGTGGAGACATGCGGCAGTGGTGAACTTGCGACAATAATAAAAAAAAAAAGAAAAAAACGAAATTTGAAGGAGCAGCGGTTAGGATTTAGGAATGGTGGCCCGCCACTCTTAAGTGAATGTAGAGGAAACATTGGGGTCAAAGGAGAGATTGCCAGCAACATTTTTAAGAAATGGTTTGACGTTAAGCTCAGTGCCAAAAAACGCATCACAGCCCATGAATGAGAAATGACTGCAACTGGAGGAGGATGAATTAATACTGAATGTTCACCCAGTGGATAACCCTGATCACCTACAGATGAGATGTTTTAATAACCATACTAAGTCCAGCAAAAACATTTCGCACTCTGGAACACTCACAAATAAGCCATCCATTTTCAGCAGCTCCTGCTTGGAGACCCACACCCACAGAGCTGTTCTGCTCAATGAATGAGTCGTGCGCTGATAAATGATGATAAATGAGGCCCCAGGATTAGACTCAGATTTTGTTGAACCTGCTTTGTGAAACAGACCCTTGGACAGCTTAAACTGGGGCAGTCTTCATCACAAAGCACATTTGTGTTGATAATTCCCATCCAATTTAGTCTCTACAGGCCAGCATGATGAGCAGTGCCTTTCTCACTGTTCCTGCTTGCAGTAATGTAGGAAAGAAAATTGTATAAAGTGAACAGGCAAGCTAACTGTACACTTAAAACAAACAATGCAGCTTTTAGATGTTGGACAGAACAACAAACTGAGGATTGAATTTTTGTTAGTGGAGGTAAAAAGGTGGGGGCACCGGAATCTTTCTGTGTGGAGTTTGCATGTTCTCCCCGTGCAGCGTGGGTTCTCTCCAGGTTCTCCGGCTTCCTCCCACACAGTCCAAA
>NW_007578674.1:171106-175327 GCF_000690725.1 Stegastes partitus | reverse complement strand
TTTTAAACAAACCCTTCTCAGGCAGTCAGACATGGACCTCGCGTCTCCTCAACACTCAACATTGGTGCACCACAGGGACGTGTGTTAAGTCCAATTCTCTTCTCCTACTGGATATTTAAATATTTCTTCTCTAATGATTGTGCACTCATTTTTTACTCTAGGAAAATAAAAAATACATCCCTGTAATGTCCAAGGTCTTGGCTTTCTGAAAATGTGCTCGGCTTTTCTCTCCGACACACAGTTTTGATAAAAATGGTGGTTGTTTGAGGTCTTCTCCTTCTGCTTCCTTCCACTGATTTGACAGTTAAACTAAGTGTCTGTCGCAGCTGTGTGCTGCTGCAGCTGTGTGCTTCTCTCAGCTGTGTGCTTCGTTGCCCAGCAACGCTCTGACCCTGCTCCCAACTCCCCCTCCCTCTCTGCTCTCTCCACACAGATGAGGCTTAGGTTGTTCAAAGTGTTTAGTAGGTTTGGTAATTATAAAATCTTCATTTACATCCCGGCACACTCCCGTGCCACTCTCAAATTTTCTGCAAGGAAATTTTCTAGTTTGGTGTTGATGTCTCCAGTTCCAGGCACATGTGTGGTGCTTTGCAAACTTCAGATCAACTTCATTGTTTTCCTTAGAAGCTCACTTTAACTTAAATTTAGTTTTGCTTAAACTGTCAATAAATAGCTTTTGGTTACGTAATCAGTTTCCTATTTCTTTAACCCAGTTTTTTCATAACATCTGTTTTTACTGCCCTCATTCCCTAGTTTCACGGGGACACACTGTTTTCCTGTTTAGCCTTTGTCACGTTCACAACTTCCTCAGACAGACAGGTGAGTGTCCAGCTCAGCTGCTTCAGCTCCTCCATTGGGCATTCTTTTGTTATTTTCCCTGTATTGTTTTCGAGGTTAATCCTGGACAGGGTTCAGTTCCTGGATGGGTTAGGCGATGAGGGCTCGGTTGCTGAATTCAGCCTTTCTAGTGGCCTCGAGTCCAGCACGCTTCAGGAGACAGATAAGTAAGAAGGATCAGGCTGGATCTGAGGAGCTTTGTTGAGTGTTGGTGTTGTTGATCTACATGCTGGTTGTTGATTATCATCACAGCACTATTAAACAGTAGTAGTACGGTTTGTGTGCAGTGACAGCTGTGACAGGCTGTGTTAGCAGCAACCTCCAGTCTATTGTTTGCTACCGTTTGGTGAGTATTGCAGTGTTTGTTTTTAGTTTGTTTCCAATCTTACACTGAAACAGTTTGAGAAGTGAAGGAAGAAGGATTTGTTTGTGATTGCTGAACGGTGTAATAGTGTCGACTTCACTTGTTAAACAGGAGTTAAAAACTGTTTTGTTCCTTAACCTGGTTTGTGAAAGATTTGTTAACCTCAGCAGCATCTGAGTCTTCTGGTCTGTTGGCTGAGGCCACAGCGGCTGTGTCCACAAGTAGGAGCCGAGCTGCTGCAGTGGAGCTCTTGGGAGTCAGTCGCTCTGCTTCTCGGCTGGGAGAGGTGCAGGTTGCTGGTGCACCTGGTGAAAGGCTTTGTACGCTGGAAATAAAGCCGTTCATGTTGCCTCATTTTGACCCGCAGTCTGTTGAGTCGTCTCCAGGCTCCAGGTTGGATGCTCATCCTAAAATCCGTTAGGCTTGTCTTCAGTTGGACACTGAGGAACGAGAACAGCAGCGAGAGTTTGGGCATTGCAGGAAGCTGGGGCTGAAGAAGTTGGAGGCAAAAACAGCCATTAGGATGTGCCAGCTTGAACTGCATAAGGTTGCGATGAGACCTCGGAGTCCATTTCATTTGATGTGCGTAAGAACATTTACTTAGTTACTACTGACACATTTTGGTGAAATTACGAGAATAGCTGTTGCATCACATTGGCCTGAAGATGTGTGGCCTGTGTTCCTACAATGTAAGGTGACAGGTAAAGCTAAGGAGGCTTGCTCTTCTCCTTTTCTGGAGGATGAGCTGGTCTATGTAGGGTAAATGTTGAATGCTTGTGCAGAATTATTACACAATTGAACTGATAATTGACCAGTGAAGGACTCAGATCAGATTAATGTAGCAATGCAGCACATGAAGCACCTCTAGTTGCGCTGTCAAGAAGAACTTCAGAGATGATCTGAGATATTAGTTCAATTGAAGGTTATTTACAAAAGCTGAGTAACTGGCATCTGTACAAGTTAGTGACCAAAATGTGAACAACAAAACAGTGGAGGCATTGAACTGTCAACATTTAATAAACTGATAACACAATAATGACTACTAAGTATGACATGACAATAACACACATTAAGACAAACAACAATACTAAAAAAAACAATGTGGTGGATTTGAGTGAGGGACAAGGGAAGGAGAACACCATATTACAATAAGCTTCCAATATTATTTACTACTTCCCTCATCCTCTACTTTCACAGGGACATAACACTGAATACTCAACAAGTCAGCTTGGTTATCAGATTACCTAATGAATTATGAAATCTTCTGAGTATATCTTTTAAACCAGTGTAAATTTTCTAATTTGTGTTTTCATAGCGTGACTTTATAGTCTACATATAGCACCTCCTTTCACTGACCTTTCAAACTAATACACTTTATCTCGCTGCAGCCTCACTGGAGCAGTGACAGATTACAAAACCCATTAACACTATTATTCATGTTAAATCATTACTCTTAATTACCTGCGATTACATTCAGCTGACTTATTAAAGCTGCCTATGGTGGTAGTTGGCTGATGATTCACAATCCCTACAATAGGGGCTTATGTGTGCAAACAGTAATGATTAATTTATAAGCACCTATGGTGTCTCTGCTGCTTGTAAATTCTATTTCTCCAAACGCATACACTCTGACCCCAACCACCACCCTCACTGGCTTTGATTAATAACATGGGTTAAATACCACATGAGACAGTCCTGGTTATTGCATTTCTTTAAGCTGTGGTGGAACTGGAGGCAGTTACAGTTGAATTAGACTAATGTTTTGACACCACTGCTGGAAAACAGGAAGATGGATACAAGAAAGCAATAGTTTCCTTAATTGTTTGTCAGGTTGTGGTGAAACATCATTATTTCATAGGCCACTATTTGTTGAGATGTGTAGTAAAGATGGTGTAGAATATGTCAGGTTAATGTAGAAACATAACATATACAGATTATCGATCTCATCTAGCTCAGCAGCTTAAGTGACTCATTTGAATTCCAGTCATGTTCATCATGATGCTAAATTGACCTTTGGCTTTCTTTAGTATTGATAAAATATTTCACTCTCTAAGTCTAGATTTAATTTATCTGTCAAAGCCCTTCATGGAATCCCTCTTAAATGAGAGGAAACAATGTACAAGAGCATGTGAAAAGTGGTCTCCATTTGCTAGCTATACAGTAGAGGTCCATTGAGGATTTATGTTAGAGTACAGTTTATATATAAAACCTTCCTGAAGTGCGCCCAGATGTCTCCGTCCAGATTTATGCTGATGATACCATGACTTTTACTCATGCACAATGCAAGGAAAGAACATGCTGCATCCAAACTGACAGCTACAATGACCAAAGTATCAAACAGGTTAACAAATTCTTGCTTTCCACTTAATATAAGCAAAACAATTTTCAGGTATTTTACAACGATGATCAATATCTCATTTAACCCTGAGATTTTATATAATGGGCAAATCATCAAAAATGTGACACATTTTAAACATCTAGGTATTAGAGTTACCACAAGCTTTTCACCAGCAAAGTTAAACTTAATTTCAATACTTTTAAAAACATCGGGCACCAGTTGTCCCCATAGACTGCAAAGCTCTTTTTCCTCATCTGTCTTACTGGATTAAAACTTGGTGAGAAGCAGGCTGACTACACTCAGATCTGTGCATTTACTCTATAAACACATCCTTAAGGTATTAGATTAAAAGCCAAAGATCATCATAACTGCAATACTGTTAAAAAAAAAAATGCACCTCCCTCAGTTTAGACATTTTACTCTTTTACTCTGATAGAGCCTGATGTTTACATTAATCCATCATCTTGTACCCATCTTCTCAGAGGATGGCTGGCTCATCCAGGCAGTGGCAGTGCAGGCAGGATGAGAGCATCTACTCGAGAGGATTGGTACAGGATTTTGGCTCAGTTCAGAAAGACCGTTTTTGGTCATGGTGTTTTCACAGTTAAAGCAGTGAAAAGTGGAATTTCATCCCCACAAACATTAGAGATTCAGGAAGCTTTGCAGTGTTCAAAACCAGCCT
>NW_007578674.1:158623-169925 GCF_000690725.1 Stegastes partitus | reverse complement strand
CACTGATACTGGTTGCAGTCTTTACATTTCCTAATTTAAAATCTTATTTTGACAATAAATCTGATATTGGCAAATGATATTTACATAAAAATCCACAATGATTAAAATTCCAATTTGTTCACACAAGTAAAAGGCTTTGAGATTATTTGACAGCACGTCCAAAGAAACAAAAACACAATCTATGTTGACTAAATTCACTTTGAAATTACAAACTGTCAAAAACCTGAGACGATGCAGGATTTTTTGTTTTTCATTCACTACATACGGTGCTGTTCAGCACTATGCTGTCTCTTATGGCCAGTCGATTTTACAGCAATACTACAAAAAGAACCACTGGATCCTCTTGATACCTTTTTTTGCCTTAATTAGCTGTTCATCAACTGAATTGTCTGTTTTAAAGGATTTACAGATGCAGGACAGCAATATTTAGTAGAACTGTCCTGGAAAAGTGGCACACTGCTGACAGCTCCTTAAAGACTCCCTATATCTTGTTAACATGGCCATATAGTCAATTTTATATGCTGAAATACACATCACATGTGAAACAAGCCATGCCACTGCTGAGGATGTCCTTGATTCGACTGCAGTTTACTGATGATGGTTCCAAAAAAAGATTCAGACTCCCAGGGTTTCATACTTAACAAATCTCATCCACTCAGAGGATGGGACTTTCTTCATCATTCTTCTTCTTCAGAGATGGTTTCTGGTTCAAACATGTATGGCTGAATTACTCCAATCATACAACTTGCCATTGTTTAGCATAGACAAATTAGTGGGTTATCGAGGTGTGTTGACCTTCAGAGTTCAGAGTTTTCAGTATCACGAAGGCTGAGGCTTTTGGTTTTGTCGAGCCGGCTTACACAAAGAAAGCTGGCTATGTTAAACTTGCTTCGTAGTATACCCCTCAGGTAGCTTGGTTTTGAACTGTTTAGCCATAGCTGTGGCCAGCAGCCAGTAGAGTGTCAGTGTGCTGGCAGCTCCACATGTAGTCTGTGACCCTGTGTCTTCTGCTGACCCTCGATGCATGTAGATGAGCTGGGCGACACAGCTGTGTGAGGTTAAAGTGTCACTGTCATTAGAAAGGAGGTCAAAATGCTTTAATGACTTACATGCTAAAAAATCTGCTTCTTGTCAACAGTGCCACAGGTCAATAGACACACTGTCATCATGGGACTACTGTTGAGGATATTTTCTGCACCCAGATTCTGTGCCTTGAATAAGATACACTCGATACAAATACACTGCTGGGTTGTCCATAAATGCATTGTTGTTAACAATATGAAGAGTGAAATTACATTATTGCAATGGGAAAAACACAGAGAGAGAGAGAGAGAGAGACCTCACTCCTCTCTCCTCCAAGGGAAAAGTTTAAATGTAACAGCATATACATGTGTTTGTGTTCACTGTAAGTATATAAGTGAACATAAACTCTTTTCCTATTGGCTCGTTTTAATAGGTTGTACGTCTAAACCTTATGGCATAGCTGTCCATACCATGTTACAAATGCTGAGTCCATCTCTCCAAAGACAAAAACATTAGAGCTCACGCGACCATTTTTACTCATATTACACAGGAATTAAACAAGAGGAAACAAGAAACCCAGAGTTTTACTATAGAAAAAAACATTACACATTTGTTCCGAATACTTTCCTTATACCAATCTAAGAAGTTTCCGAAGAATAATCTTGTCATTTGATAGTAATGATATAGAAACATTGTAAAATTGGTGCACTTCCAGTTTATTAATTTAATACAATTTTTAATATACCCTTTGAAGTTCCTATCCAACATAAAACAAACATTTATAGGCACTGAATGTATATTTAAATATATCAGTATTTATCAATCAAGTTCCTAGAAATATACAGTCATGGAAAAATGATTGGCCCACCCTTGTTTTCTTCAATTTCTTCTTCATTTTAATGCCTGGTACCACTAACGGTATTTTACCTGAAGAATACAATGAACACGACAAAAAATGCTGCTGATTACATCATACTTTATGTCCTATTTGACATGCTTAAGCTTAATTGTATTCCCAGGGTATAGAAGAGGCCATTTCATATCATAAGCAGCACTGCACATGCAAAGGCCTGGAGTGGTTTCCTGCTTACATTCAAGCCGAAGCACAACCCAGAAGTTCTCTCATAATGTCTAAAACAAAAGAATTATGTGAAGCCACAAAGGCAGCCATCTGGGCACTGCTGGAAATTGGCGTGAGTGAGAGAAATATAGTGAGAAAACTTAAAATCACCAAGACAGCTGTTCATTAGACCAAGAAAAAACAAGCCGAACATGGTACTACCAAATTACTAGCTGGTCACAGCAGGAAACATCTTTCTACCCCATGAGACCGTGCACTCATCCGTTCCTGTGTCAGGAATCATCAGACCTCCAGGGAACTTAAAAATGAGTGGACACTGTTGAGAAATGTGACTTGTTCGGCAAGGGCAGTTAGAAACCGACTTCTTGAAGCTGGTCTGAAGTCACACAGGGCACAGAAGAAGCCCTTCATCAAAGAAAGGCAGAGGAAAGCCTGGTTACTCGTTGCTTGGGATCACAAGGATTGGACTGTTGATGACTGGGCTAAGGTTCTGTTCAGTGATGAATCCAATTTTCAGTTGATGCCCACTCCAGCCAACTTACTGGTTAGGAGGAAGCCTGAAGATGTCTACAAACCAGACTGTCTTGCCCCTACAGTAAAACATGGGGGTGGATCAGTGATGATGTGGGGTTGTTTCAGTTTGGGTGGAACAGGGCAAATGCAATTGTGAAAAGGGCGAATGAACCAGGTCATGTACAGGGCTACTCTTGAAAACACTCTTTTTCCATCAGCATTAAAACTCTTTCCTGCCTCCAATGACTGGATTTTCCAACAAGACAATGCTCCTTGACACACAGCAAGGTCAGTTAAAGCCTGGATGGAGAACCAGAACATTCAAACCATGCCTTGGCCTCCTCAATCACCAGATCTATATCCAATTGAAAACCTGTGGAAATCATCAAACGCAAAATGAAGAACCACAAGCCCCCCAAAACTAAGCAAATTTGTTGAATTTGTGCAACAGGAATGGACTGTTGTGACAGCAGAACAATGTCAGAAGATGGTGCAGAGCATGCCAAGACTCATGGCTGTAGTCATCAAGAGCAATGGTTATCAATGAAATACTAACTCCTGTGTGTATCATGTGACTAAAACAGACAGAAAGAAAAACATAGAAAGCCTAAAAGCACTTTTTTTGCAGTACCATGCCATAGTTATAGATGTAAGTGATTTTGGTTATTATCAAGAAAACCATGGAAAGTAGCTAGATACCAGCTCTTAAATTAAACTCTTATGAACTATTTTTGTTGTTATCATTTTATTGGTCCAAACAAATGTACCTTTAGTTGATACCCAAGAGAGAAGGAAAGGCAAATGGTACGAACATAAACAAAGGAGGAGGAAGAGAGCCGGGATCCATGCTTAAGACTAACCCCTCCACACCAGCAGGACCGTCGCTCCTACTCTCTAATGTCCGCCCCCTCAACAACAAGCTGGATGAGCTACGTTTGCTGAGAGAAACCCGCAGAGAGTGGAAAGACTGCTGTGTGTTTGCTTTTAGAGAAACATGGCTCTATGACAACATCCCAGACGGACATACAGCTGGAGGGGATGACATTATTCCGGGTGGACAGACAGACAGACAGACAGCTAGCTCTGGGCAGCATCTGCAGCTTCACCATTGTCACACCATCATGTGTGTCTTTTTGTCCCTGAAGACCTACCAGGACCTGAAGAGGTTCACCATGTTTAACGAATGGCGGCGTGCATGGACTCAGCAGCTCCTTCAGGAGACAGCAAGAGTGAATGTTTAGTTCCTTATCACAGACGTGCATTCTGCAAAATTTGTGGATTGAATAATCCTGGAGAAACGCTCTTTCATCTTGCCAGTACAACTGTGTATGTACAGCAAAATGACAATAAACCTGATTTGATTCGATATATATTTAACATCTTAATCAAGAAAAAATATTTTGCTAATTTTTTGTTCATTTTTTTTTTATATAACAGTAAATCTAAAAATTAATGGATAACAATAATGATTATATTTTAGCATTAAAAATATAATTTCAGTTAAAGAGCTTCTACGTACTGTTGTATTAACCATTACAGAAATATTTTTAAAAATATATTTTCATAATTACCAATGCTGTTAAGTTAGGGCACCTGTGGCATAAACCCTACCTTGGGCGATGGTCTTATAAATTTGTTAGGTGCTGTATATATACTCATGAAGGAGTTTGAGCTGGTATGCTAAATGCTTAAATACCATCTTTAACACCTGTCAGGCTTGTCATCTACTCTCACATCTGATGCTTCCCACTTGGCCGACAGACAGATCAACTGTAAATTATTCATGAATCCTTCCCCTCACAACATGCGACAGCTAGTTAGAGGGAGATGTCGCATTAATTTGACATTAACAACAGTGGTGTAAGACTTCATCAGGTTTCGGCTCAGTCTCAATCAAGCCACATCTCGGAGGTCATAGAGGATTGCTAATTGAATAGAGTAATTCTTATGCATTTTAAATGTAATAGTTTATTCATGATTCCCTCAGTGGTTTCTCATACTCTTTTTCTACACCATTAGCACCCTTGAAATCAAGGGATAGGATGTATTGGAACAGCAAGTTAACAGTCAGTTCTGAAGGCTGATGTGTTTAAAGCAAGAAAAATGCCAAGTGTGAGGATCCAAGCGATTCTGATGAGGGCCAATTTGTGATGGCTAGACAACTGGCTCAGAGCATCTCCAAAACCACTGGTTTGATGTTCCCAGTGTGCAGTGGTTACAGTCAATTCAATTCCAATGTATTTGTATTGTGCAATTTACAACATGTCATCACATAGCGCTTAACATAGTAAACCCACAATGGAGGCAAACCCGAAAGAACCCCATTGTGTCAGGGGGAGCACTGGTGATTCACATAACGAGGGGGAGGAGTAACAACCCCCAATTGAAACCGAAACTCAGGTGTTAATGGCTCCTTAGGATATAAGTATCTGGATCTCCCAACTAGTCAGTCAGAACTGATGAAGCCTCTAGGATGAGAGATGAAACGTCTTCAACAAACTCAAGCAAGTCCAGTTGCTACGATTAATCTACCAGAACAGCTAGTGAGGTGTTTTGCCGGTGACCAGGTGGGAGATGCAACTAACTGTGAAAGTCACAACTGGAGAAGTTATCTCTGTAGCCCTTTTGTAATGATTATTTTTAGCAACATATTAATCACAGCACAATATTCATAAATCTATACATACAGGAGAGTGTATTGTTCTCTTATTGAGCCACGGTATGGACCAAACTCAGTGCTTCTCATTGAGTGAAAACAGCTAGCAGAATTACAGTTATAAAAAAACAAAAAAACATTGGCTGCATACAAGAAAAGCTCTAATAAATCTTTAATTTCTAAAAATAAAAATACATAGTAAACTAAAGGTACAATATAATTCCACAAACAGCTACATTTACTCTATACTACCTACCCAGCACCAGGATCGGCACACCGATCGGCAAAGCTGTCAATCTGCCCTAATGGAGGCACACGCTGCTCCCTCACTCTTGATCACCCACTCACAAACTCGCTAGCTTACTGTTAGCTTATCGCTAGCTGTTTGCCTGCAGCTTAAGCAACTACAGTCCCTCAACTCATCAGGACTGATTCTAACATAGCTACTAATAAAACTTTCTGTCCACAGCTTGGAAGCCACTGTTACTAACATGGTTTTCAGACTGTCTTACTAAATGCCAAGAGCTCTGCCACTTCAAATCCATACAGGCACAACACACCACCCCTCCCCTTCTTCCTGGTCTGAATAACTATCATTTCCATTTCCTTAACACAATCACATGCCACAAAAGTCTCTATTGAAATAACGTCGCATCCAGAGGAGTTCTTAAACTTTATTCAAAAGTTAAGTTACTGTTGTAATGTATACTGTTATCTGACATTGCATTAACTGGCTAGCTCATTTGTTAGCTAACACGTGCTACCATATGCTCAAATACTGCCCACATTTTTGCATAGTCATATATGTAGTCACATATATCCATCCATCCATCCATCTTCTCCCGCTTATCCGGAGTCGGCGTTCCCAGGCCAGTCAAGAGACATAGTCTCTCCAACGTGTCCTGGGTCTTCCCTGAGGCCTTCTCCTGGTGGGACACGGCCGGAACATCTCCCCAGGGAGGCGTCCGGGA
This sequence comes from Stegastes partitus, assembly GCF_000690725.1. NCBI lineage: Eukaryota > Metazoa > Chordata > Actinopteri > Pomacentridae > Stegastes > Stegastes partitus. The sequence goes on along the minus strand of NW_007578674.1, from coordinate 163,681 downwards.
GTCCGAAACAGATGCCCGAGCCACCTCAGCTGGCTCCTTTCGACGTGAAGGAGCAGCGGCTCTACTCCGAGCTCCTCCTGCATGACCGAGCTCCTCACCCTATCTCTAAGGGAGCGCCCGGCCACCCTGCAGAGGAAACTCATTTTGGCCACTTGTATCCACAATCTCGTTCTTTCAGTCATTACCCAGATTTAATGACCATAGATGAGGGTTGGGACGTAGACTGACCGGTAAATCGAGAGCTTTGCTGCCTTGCTCAGCTCTCTTTTCACCACGACGGTTCAGTAGAGTGACCGCAACACTGCAGTCGCTGTACTGATACGTCTGTCAATCTCACGCTCCTCCAACCCCCACTCGTGAACAAGACCCCGAGATACTTGAACTCCTCCCCTTGAGGCAAGGACTCTCCACCGACCCGGAGAAGGCAAGCCATCTTTTACCGATTGAGAACCATGGCCTCGGACTTGGAGGTGCTGATCCTCATCCCGCCCGCACCACACTCGACTGCAAACCGCCCCAGTGCATGCTGGAGGTCCTGATTTGATGAAGCCAACAGAACAACATCATCTGCAAACAGCAGAGATGAAATTCTGTGGTTCCCAAACCGAACCCCTTCCTCCTCCTGGCTGCGCTGAGAAATTCTGTCCATAAAAATAATGAACAGAACCGGTGACAAAGGGCAACCCTGGCAGAGGCCAACGTGCACCGGGAACAGGTCTGACTTGCAACCGGCAATGCAAACCATGCTCCTGCTGCGGTCGTAAAGGGAACGGTCAGCCCTTAACAGAGGGCCCCGCACTCCATACTCCCGAAGCACCCCCCACAGGATGCCACGAGAAACACGGTCGAACGCCTTCTCCAGATCCACAAAACACATGTGGACTGGTTGGGCGAACTCCAATGAGCCTTCGAGCACCTGATGGAGGGTATAGAGCTGGTCCAGTGTGCTGCGTCCGGGATGAAAACCAGACTGCTCCTCCTGAATCCGAGGTCATATCCTCCTCTCCAGTACCCTGGAATAGACCTTACCGGGGAGGCTGAGGAGTGTGATCCCTCTGTAGTTGGAACACATCCTCCGGTCCCCCTTAATAAACACAGGGACCAGCAACCCGGTCTGCCAATCCAGAGGCACTGTCCCCGACCGCCACGCAATGTTGCAGAGACGTGTCAACCAGGAGGTCCCAAGTCTCCCGGCTGCAAGTTTTGTGGAATGAACGTCTGGGATAGGCAAGACACTCAAAACATTCACTTTCGTTGTCTCCTGAAGGGGCCACTGCGTCTATGTGCACCACCATCACCATGGCAAGTAAGGGACAGTTCAGGTGATCCGGAGCAGCCCTAACTATCAGCTTTATCAAAGAGAAAAGTTTTAAGCCTACCCTTCGAAGTAGAGAGGGTGTCTGCCTCCCAAACCCAAACTGGGAGCTGATTCCATAAGAGAGGAGCCTGATAATTGAAGGCTCTGCCTCCCATTCTACTTCTGGAAACCATGGGAACCACGAGTAGACCTGCAGTCTGAGAGTGAAGGGCTCTGGTAGGATAGTATGGCACAATAAGGTTTTTAAGGTAACATAGAGCTTGGTCATTGAGAGTTTTCAGTTACCTTATTTATTTATTTTTTTTAAATGGCATTAACAGGATTGAAACATCATGTTTCACAGTGTTGGCATTTGTTCAGTTTAAAATTCCGGAACAGTCTGATCACACAGAAGAGCTGCTGTAGCACAAACTGTTGAAAAATCTAATTCTGACTATGGATAGAAAGGTGCCAGACCACTTGCAGCTTGCTGTGTATGAGGCTGTCCAGCTGTAGCTCCTGTCCATCATCGAAAGCACTTGCAATCAAACCGTGAGCATCAGAACTAGACAAATGTTCCAGTGGCAGATGGTGGTCTCGTCTGAAGAATCACGTTTTCTTTTACACTATGTGGATGACTGGGAGCATGGAAGTATTTTGCTTGGGGAAGAGATTGTAGCAGGATGCACTATGGGAAGAATACCATCCAGCAGATGAAGTGTTTTGGTCACAGCAATGTTCTCATAGGAAACCTTGGGTCCTGACATTCATGTGGATGTTACCTTGACACCTAACAAAGATCAGGTACACCCCTTCCTGGCAGTGGTGTTCCCTGATGGCAGGGGCCTTTTTCAACAGAGACAATGCATCCTGCCACACTGCAAACATTGTTCAGGCATGTTTTGAGGAACATGACACAGTGTTGAAGGTGTTGACCTGCCCTCCAAATTCCTTAGGTGTCAATTTGCTTAAGCATATGCAAAATGTGGTAAAAAGGAGAGAGAGAAAAAAAAACACCAAATGTTTTGGATCTGGATGTGTTTTGTGTTCGAATTAATAATCCAAATATGGAACTACTATAAAATGACATATAGATTATAGTTCATAAATTAACAACATACACTTTACACAAATTGACTATGTTAATATGCATAATTGCTTTTAAACTAAACAATTTAAACAGTTTCCCTGTAAACCTAAAATTACCAGGAAATCTAAATCACATTACACATTCTAAATTGTTCACTGCTCAGGGATGATGATGATGATCTGATCTCTTTTGCTATAATTGTTGACCACATAACTCTCATCTTATTTGTCACTTGAGTGTCTCATTTTTAAACCAGGCAGCTTTAAGCTGGTTCATAACATGCAGGCTACCACTGAGCAGCAAACCTATGCTCCCAGCCATTATCATTTTGGTTCATGGTGTCTTTTAAAAAAAAAATAAATTGAATGTGCTACGTACAGAATTGTAACACTGATTTAATTAAATATTACCACATTCATTTTTACACATTAATGTAGTAACTTTAAACAAATGAGAAAATCTGCTGGGTTGCCTTTTGGCACAACAAACAGATGACTCTAGGTGCAGAAACACATTAAGAAAACAGATTGGTTGATTTGAAAAATCTTACAGCACCTTTATTTCAAGACCGTAAAACTTGAATCGCTTGGCAAAATGAGAACAGCTGACAAAGAGTAACAATCCAGCCTTTTCTCTTTGAATTGCATTCACATATGACTACAGTCGTCCTCAAATGTATTCACACCCTCCCATTAAAGAAGGAAAACAACAGCTGTCAGTAAATAAAGATTTAATGAAAATGATGACATTGCTTTTCAATTGTAGTTCAACAGAAATATAAACAAACAAGCAAACAAACAAAAAAACAAGCAAACAAGCATGATGGGACCCGTAAATTAAGATTTTGTTGAACAACCTTTGAGGCAATCACTGCAATCAAGTGTTTTCTGTAACTCTCAGTCAGATTTCTGCATCTGCTGATGGCTATTTTGATTTTGGCCCACTGCTCATCAGCAAAGTGCCCTAATATTTCTGGGACAGTTTTGTTTAGTGTTTTTTTTTGTAAAATTATTATTCTTTTCAAACACAATCCAAAAGCAATGTCTTACTTCACTACATTATAATTTAGCAAATTCTTATTTATTATCACTTTTTTCAGTTTATTGTTGTTTGAGTAACTATTTTGAATTGTGCCTTTTCTTTAATGAAAGAGTATGAATACATTTGAGGATGACTGTATGTTGGCTTCACAAAATGCATTTGTTTAACATATAATACTGTGTGGATGATGGTTCCTTCTTTATTGTATCTAACAAAATGTTCAGATTGAACATATTTACTAAATATTCACTAGCCTAATGTTTACTATCACATATTTTTTCAGTGTCAGCACTTGATAGCTGCAGTCTGGTTAAACTACCTTTGCATGTATACAACTTCCTAAAGTAACTGGCTAATGGGAGTATACATTGAAATTCTTATAGTACATGTGGTATCATAGGTGGTGCAGCCATTGTATTAAATCATTTTTCCCTTAAATAATTTGTTGGAAATCAGGGCATCACTTTCAAATAATAGAAATAAGACTCAATCAAAAGATCAGTCTCAATAATCAGTCCTAAACTGAATAAATCAATGAATAACTACAGTCCATAACAACAGCTATGCAACATTAACATTAACCATACTAGCACATATACACAAAGCATTTATTTGAGATGACAGAAGAAAAAATACCATAATATTTACAAAGTAATCTGTTTACATGTACTTGACTCTGAACTAAAGAGTGTGTATGGTATGTATAAAGGTGTATGTGTGTGTATTGGTAATGCACCAAAGAAAATGTGTGTATGTCTTTGTTCTGTCTTCACCATGAGCTCAGGCATGAACACATTTCCGGCCAGAACAAACGAAACTGTAAAAGTGGAAGTTTGAGAGTCACCTCCTCTTGTGGGTCTGTGTAGTGATTTTCAGAGGATTAATGTGTGAGTTTCCACAGTCTATGAAAGGAAAAGCATTCCTCTGTGTGTGTTCTTGCTACCTGGTAGATCCAACCAGTGGTGTGATGGTTCGGAGAAGTTGAAGCTTCAGTCCTGGAAACAGTCTTTTTGGTGAAAGTTTCTGATGAAACGGTTGCTGCTTTCTTCTCTGCAGAATAATGGCTACGCTAATGTTCTCTGTTACATCTGTTACTTGACAGAACTTTGTGGGCAGCTGGGCTAAATCAACACAGTTACACTCAGCTGTGTGAACCTACTAACGTCAGGCAGGCTCTTGCAAATGTGCAATAATCACATATCGGCCAATTTTATTAAAGTTATTTTGACAAGAAGTGTTTTAGTTTTAGTCAGACTTCTTCAAGACATCCTGTTATTTTCACTTTCCTGCTCACTTAACCTTGCTGTTAATAGTAAGGGCATTTTATGAGATTTTTCACAAATCTGGAAACTAAATCGTGGCCAAACAACTTCTTCACCAATATGTTTGTAAAGGTGTAATATCATGCCTTAATATGTTGAAGTTCAACTCCACAGATGAAACCCTGAAAAACACCTGCTCAAGTTAGGGTACCGATAAACAATTGACGAAAAATCGATTTTGTGATATGTGATGAATATTTTAAAAAACAATACTAGCAGACCTGGTGAAACTGAAAGATGAACTTAAAACACTGTCTGAATCAGTGCAGTGTTTGTAAAAATGACATTTCTTCTAAACTGGTATCTTC
>NW_007578674.1:141487-156798 GCF_000690725.1 Stegastes partitus | reverse complement strand
ATTTAGTCTAGGAATCCTTTCTTTCTAAGGACTGGTAACATTAGAAAACATCGCTGACAGAGACAGAATGTTACTGAATACAAGAAGTGTTGTTGTGACAGTAGTGTAGCAGGACAAGCAGCACTGAACTGATTTCTGAACATGTTGAATCTTTGGGTTGCAGAGGAGACCTTCATCAGAGCACTCACACTTTGAATTACACTTTGTTTGAAAGCAGCAACTAGTTTTGTCCAGTTGTACCATTTGTGGAGGAAATATAGAGTTCACTCTTGCAGTACACTAGTTTTTGGCAAATGTTACATTCAAATAAATTTTGCCTGTGTTTATTGTTGAAAAGAAATCTTAATCTTAGACCATGGGTGTAAAGCTCAAATACACAGTAGGCCCAATTAAAAAAAACTGGTTCTAAGTCGCAGGCCACACTTGATATGTATTGAAAAATTTACTAAAATTGTGAATGTTTTCCTTTCTCTGCAGATACATAATGATAAACTTCTTCATACGGAAACAAGCTTAAGTTTTGCTTAAACATTGAATCTGAAACAATCATAGCCCAATATTCTAAACACATGAGAAATCCAATTCTAATAAAAGATACATTAGTGACAGTCATTTCTTATTTTTATTTAAATGAATAAGCTCCTTTTTTTTTTATCTTTCTTTTGGCCATTTATGTGAGAGGTGGCTTTAATTTTCCAGAGGTGACTGGACCCACTCGCTGAACATGTATTTATCGATAGACACCACATTTCTCTCTAAATACCTTACATTGCAAGCTGCGGTAGATGCTGCTTGGTGGCTGCAGTGTGCGCAGACAGAAGCAAAAATTACTTTGAACAGAGTAAAATAAAGTGTTCTAAAGTCAGATTTGTCCAAGATGAAATAAGTGATTGTATCCACATGCACTGTTTTCTATGAACGGACAAAATAGTGCATGTAAAATAGAATAAGTGCACTTCCCCTTTCAGAAGTGAAGTGCATTTTAAAATGTAAAGACCGCAGGCGACTGTTTTCACATAATGATAGGAAGCTACAATTATGGTTAAAAATTAATTAATTTTGCCGCCCCACTACTGTGTTAATTGTTAATGGCTATCTCACTGTCTCAGTATGTTCCTGTCTGCACCTGCAATCTGGTCATCAGGTGAGTCTCAGTCAGACCTCCAACTCTCTGCTGGTTCAGGAACGCACATCAGCGCAACAGCTTGTTTTACGTGTCGGGCAGGAACAGGCTGACAGAGCCATGGAAGAGAACAAAACCAAACAGCTCAGGGATCATAGTTAAATAGCGCCAATACGTCCACTTGACATTTTAACGCTCACACTCTCTGGAGCCCTGCTGGTGACATGAGGTTGACATTATAAAAGTCAATAGTTCCTAATGAAGTTCAACAGAAGGGGGAGGGGACGATTCAGTGCAGTGGCAGTGCATTCTGGGATGTGTTGTACTAACGGTGTATGAGCTATATACTGGTGGGAGAGCTCTAATACACATTTGATATTATCAAATAGAATTATAGTGCAGGCCAAATTTGGCCTGCGGGCCTGAGTTTGACACCTATGTCTTAGACTGTGATTGATGAAATTAACAGCACTTGTAATTGTATGATTATATGAGAAATAATTAGCAGTGACGAACAATATGTGTATATAATATGTGATTGTTAGTGGATGTGCTTTACATCACTCATTCCAGGGTTCTTGGCCCCCCTACACAGTCATTTATCTTAAAAACACAAGAAAAACCTGCCAGACCTTTGTTAACACTGTGTTGATTATTTTACTATGCATTTGGGTGGTAAATTACAGATGTGCTTTCAGGATAGGAGTTATTTAGACTGTGTCCACACGAACACATGCACACATACGTGTAACTGCAAGTGGGCAGAGCTGTCGCTCCTGACAGCTTGGTCAATATTCCCTCTCATCAGAACTCAGTCAGTGAACGTCACTGAAAGGCCACTGCTGCACAGCTCACTGCCTCATTAAAAAGTTTTGAGGGGCATGGGGGCAGCTGGCAGAGCACTGAAGGGGCCCGAGGTTGCTGGGGCTCAGAGTCTCAGAGGCAGTAGCCTCCAGAGATCAACTCTCATCAGAAACTCTGACCCTATTTACACTGTCACTATCATTTCAGACAAGTGAGAGTAGAATTACTGCACTATTTCTCTGTCTCCATCCGTCTCCCTCTCTGTCCTCTCTGCTGTGCCTCACCTAGCTGACTGAAAGGAGAGTACAATAGGACAGAACCAAGATCTGCAATGAATGAATACGTGAGGAAATAGCAGCCATCAAAACAAGATTTTTTTTTCTTTGTCCAGTCGTCTCTCTACAGTCATTAAAAGTGCGATATGCAAGATGCAGATTTAAACTATCTGCTATGTAACGATATTGTGAAATAATGCCATCTTTAGCAGTGAGGTCACACAGCTTCTGTCTGTGTTGTAATCTGACCTTCTCTTGCAACTATTAGCCAGTCCTACATTCAAAAACAGACTGAGAGTGACCTCCCACAACATGTAAAAGTGAAAGTGCTGTTGTAAAAACAAACAAAAAAAAGCTTGCTAAATTTCATCTCGCTGCTGGTGTTATTGCAACATCCAGTGATTTTAATGTGGTATGTAGAACCTTTAAGAGAAACAGTTTACGGGAATGAATGTGATTTTTATCTTACTTTACTTCCCTTAAAGATAATTCTTCTTTTTGTGCTTACCTGCCCTTTAGTTCAATTCAATTCAATTTTATTTATATAAGGCCAATTCACAACATATGTCATCTTATAGCACTTCACACAGGTCAAGACTTTACGAATTACAAAGTACAAAGAACCCAACAATCCAAAGTTGCCTTTGGATTCACTGGGAGCAAGCAGTCAGCGATTTTGGCAAGGAACCAAAAAATACCCTTTAACAGGAAGGGGGAAAAAACCACTCAGACACAACCAGGCTCAGGGGAGGCAGCCACCTGTCTCAACCGGTTGGGATGAGAGTGGGGATGAGGGGGTGGGGAATAGCAGGAGGGGTTGGGGTAGGGATAGCAGATGGAGAAGAGACAATACAAATAAAACAATGAACATTTTGGAGGTCGGTGAGGCCAGCGGCTGCAGATCAGAGACGTGTAGCTCCAGATCCAGAAACACCTGCAGAGAGAACAAGTACAGGACCTCAGGGGAAACACAGAGTTAGTGATGTGTAAAGGTGATATATAAATGTATGGAAGAAAGAGAAGGGAGAGTTGAGGAGAGGAGCTCAGTCCATCATTGGAATCCCCCAGCTATCTAAACCTATAGCAGCATAACTAAGGAACAGTTTGGGTGATCCTGAGCAGCCAAAACTATCAGCTTTATCAAAGAGGAAAGTTTTAAGCCTGATCTTAAAAGTAGAGAGGGTGTCTGCCTCCAGAACCCAAACTGGGAGCTGATTCCACAACAGAAGAGCCTGAAAGCTGAAGGCTCTGCCTCTCATTCTACTTCTGGAAACTCTGTTCTTACAAACACAAAAGTGGCCAAAGGGTGAGGGATGTAACAGAAAGAAAATGTTCAGCAATGCCACAATAATCCCAATATATCCTTGGTAAAAAAAAAATACAAATAAATAATAATAATAATAATAATACAACTTTATTAAAAAAATAAAAGAAAAATTGTAAAATAGCTATTATCTAGAAGAATTATCAGTTGTTTATTGTATAGTATTGGGGTAGGCACTGAAAACGCTGTGAGCACAGTCATAAACAAGGCTTAACTATAATGTAAGTCTCTCCACAATATTTCTGTCTTTATGGTGAAAAGAGAAAGAGTCAGCACTCAGCTCTGTTACAAAAGAGTCATTGGAGAAGCAAGGGGAAAAAAATAGAGATGAAGAGGGAATACGGTGGCAGGTACAGAGATAATAAAGCAAAAAGTGTAATATATAATGTAATACTACAGATTTATAAAGTAATTATGAGAGTGATAGAGATAAAGAGTGAAGGAGAGGAAGTCATTGGACAGCTTGCTTTCTCTCTCTGCTCGACTCAGCTGGCTGAGTGTTAAACAGATGGAGGATGACAGCGGATGCTTAATGAGGTTTCAGGCACACAGGCAGTAACCTTCGTCGCCAGGAAAAGAAACACATGGGTAACTATTCCTCAACACTGAGAGAGTCCCTGCTACTGATATATGCACATTTGTCAATTACCTCACACCAGCTCAGTATTGCACTCTCCCCATGAGGCTGCTCACCAGAGAATAAGATGTGGTGTATTTGACTTTTGCAGATCGCAGGAACTAACTTAAGGCTCTGTTTTATGACCTCACTCACCATGTACAGTGATAGGTCTTGTGTGTTTGAAAAGTTTCCAAGTGCTCATAGAATATTTATGTATAAAGACTTAGCAGTGCTGTGTGTAGTGTGGTGAAGTAAAGTGGAGAAATCAGTGGAAGTGGTGTTAATTGTTACCTCAGTCAGTCACATATGTAAGTATCTTTAGGTAACTTTTGACACTTCATACTGATTGAATATGAAGTATCAAAAAAGATCAGTGTGGCAGCAATTCTGTAAGTCTGACCATGACACAATGAAAAGGCTGATTTTGAAATGCTGTGTCACTTTTTTTATTTCTTTATTTTTTTTGGCACACATGCTATTAGAATAGCTTACATAATGTTACACTGTTAATATTTCTGCTTCTTGACCTCTGATGCAACTTCCCTTCACTTATCTACTTTAAGGTTGGGTTGAAAATGGTATTGTATGAAGTTTAGCTCATCTTGGAGTTCAAATTGTTGAGGGACTATACAATTTCTATCCCTGAGAAAATTAGCTTTAAGCTGTCATTTCATAACTTTATTTTTCACTTTTTCATTTAACAACATTTAGAAGAACATTACAGTCACCCATGTGACACGTATTACAACAAATACTGTAGCAAATAAATGAATAATAGCAATAACATTGATATAAGTAGGGGAACAGTAGTAGTAATGGTGGTAATAAAAACTAAAACAAAAATTGACTTAAATCAATAAAAATAAAGAGAAATATATACGTGTGTGTGTGTGTACACATATATTCTTTATCTATTAATCTATCCAAATATCTAGATCATAGATTGTAAGAATAGAGTTTTAAGAGGCAGATGGAAAAATGTGACTCCTCCCAGCAGCACTGACAGAGAAGAAGTAGGAGATAAATAGCTTCCAAACCAAAATAAATTCATCATGTTATCTCTTAAATATCTTTTTAAGGTAAATGTAACTCGTCAGGCCACACATGAGTCATTATGATGACATTTTCATTTTAAAAAGTATCAGGTGTCTTGGTGTTAGAGCAGCAAAAACAAAGGCACTCTTATGAAGACCTGAAATTTTGGGTTGTTGAGCAAAGGCCAAGTCGTGCAACGAGCAGTCATGGTCTGATCACTGAGCCTATTGAAAGAGTTATGGATGTTCAGAAAACTAACAAATTTAGACAAAAGAAGAACAAATGAAACAGTCTGTCTATGGGCAAACAGATATGGAAGAAGAATGAATTCAACTTCATACTTTTGCCACTCATCATTGAACCCTTGATCTGAATCAATGTCCCACTTTTGTCTCATGGTCACAGTGGACAAGGAAGAGAGTCTTGGAATGCAGTCATGACGTAAAGACATACCTCCCTTGGTATTAATATTAATTTCCAAAGTGGTGTCGAGGTATGTTTAAGAGGAAGTCTCTGAGCAGTTTTTCCTAAATAATCCATAATCTAAAAATATCTAAAGGGATGGATCATGAGGAGTTTGAACTATAACGGTAACTGGGGAAAGGACGCAAAAGTTTATGCGAGGGGTGGTTGAGATGTGGCCCAACTCCCGAAGCAAAGATACTGAATGAACTTGCTCCATGTATGGGTCCCTAAATGTTCTAATTCCTTTTTAAACCAGATATTAAAGCCATAATTGTATGACTGAAGAAATGCTGGGTTTCTATTACAGGAAGAGGACAGTGAAAGCGATTGACAGCTACAGTGGATTCTGCACCGGGTCCAAATGCCCCAGACTAATTGATATCAGAAATTTTCCATGATTTAGATTTCCATTGTTTAGCAATATGAGGTTTGCAATTATAACCATTGTATTCAACATTTTAAAGCTTTTTGCATTATTTTTTCTGTAATTAATGAATCAAAGTTAATGTGTTAAAGTCCCAGCCCTAATATATACATAAACAGTCTGCATTTAATCTCCATGGAGGTTTCAATGACTCGCCACAGTCTCTCAAAAATGGAACTTACCTTTTTAACACTTAAAATTTACATCCAAAGTTACATTCCTTTGTTTTTCACCATTCCAGAAAAACTGAGACGATCTGGTTATCTGTATCTGATCAGTATAGGTTCTGTGTTTACAGAACGACTACTATTTCGTTTGGGATCATGACTGTGCAATTCATGCATATGATAGACTGAGAGCACAGAAAACTACTGGGCATGGCATGGTGGTGTCGTCGTAAGCACTGATGTCTTACAGGCAGATGGTTCTGTGTTAAGCCTGCTAGGCAGTTGGGGCCCTTTTCTATGGACTTTGCATGTTCTCTTAGTGCCTTCACAAGGAGACATTCCCAAGTTTGTCCCACAGTCCAATGACATAGTTTAACTGGTGATTCTAATTTGTAGGCCTGGATGGTTGTCTGTCACTTTGTGTCAACCCTATGAAGCTCTGTCTGATTGCTTGAGTCATGTAGGCTCTTCTTTGAGATTTAATCTCCTGGTGACTCATCGAACAAGATGCAAGAGGCATAAGGTTAACTCACCACCCTACCCATCACATACCCACCTCCTTTTTATATGCCCTGGTAAGATTTCTTTTATAAGAATATTTGCAATGCTAATTGCCTGTCAGAAATGATTGGTGGGAAACATGTCCTCTGCTCTGGCGTCAGTCGACTGTAGTGCTTAAACAACAGAGTCTTGCTGGAGAGCATGTGTTCTGTCTCATCACTGCAACATGTTTTTGCAGCATAACTCATCATGTTTCTGTTGCTGCTGTTGGGATGAACTCAGTCAAGTTGGAGCTGTGGTGTTTCCCTCTAAGTACTACTTTCAAGAACTTAAGTGTTTTTATCTTCTTTTTTTTTTGCTTATCTACTGCAAACCACACACACTGTAATATATATAAGGGTTCCATGAATATAGGTAAGTTAGAAAAACCTATTACATCCTCTTTTTTTTTTCTTTTTTTTTTTGGTGCTTTACATTTCGAGCTACAACTTGATCTAACTGATGAGTGCCTGTGCTGGTTATGTCTCACTTCTGCAACATGTTTCTGCAGCATCATCAGCTTGCTTTCCAGCATAATTGCTCTCCCAATATGCGGGTGTCAGTTTGTGACATCCATAATTAGTCAGAGCACAACTGAGGTGAATGCAGGGAAGGTGTGATGTCACCTGAGGGTTACAAAGGTTTATCAGTGGAGTGGAAGTAACAGTCAGCTGGAGAGGTCTATTTGGAACTGACCTGGAAATAACTGGTTGTGCATTGTTTGTTCATATCTGTCTCATGTTTTTATATGATAATAATAATGTATAAAATTTAGGTCTGAAAGGGGAAAATAAAGCCTTGTGAAGATGATAATTAAACTGAATGTCTAAGAAGTGCATTACTAGTTATTACTTTACTGCTTTAGTGAATTAAGAATTGTCTCTAAAACTCTTTAACATTAAATAATAGACCACTGCAGAAGAGCAACTTCATGTGTCTATTCTACGCTGTGAATTTTCCTCCATGGCTGTCCTCCAAATATCTCCAGGGAGCTGAGTGAGGGAGGTGATAATCTTAGTGTCTCATTAAGGCTCAAATTAAAACGATAAGCAGGCGAGACTGTTAGGCATGTAGGTGACTTATTAAACTTCTTCAAAGCTTAAGGACTGCAATTCAGCTCCTCCTTTGATCAGTAATTGCTGGCAACTTTCCCACCATTAATTGATTACTCTTGGGAAAACAGGGGATTTTTCTTACTTCACTTTGTGTGTATGCTTTCTTTTTTCTTTTACTCAACCTTTCCCAAGGTGATAAAGAAGCACAAATCTAATCACTGAACCCCAACCCTCTTCTCCCATTGGAGTTAAGATATATGTTGACTTAGAACTTTGTTGGAATGTCATGGTCCAGTTAGGGTTACAGTCTGAAGCTTGAGGATACTGTAGAGAGAAAAAAGCAGACTACAACTGCTTCCCATGAGATCCACTTGCAATCCGCTGGAATACTTTATTTTCCCCTTCAGGGCCCAAGACTCTGCTTGTTAAAGTTCATCCACTGAGAACTGTCATCTACTTGGCAAGTGGAGAAGAGATGACAGCAGATGATCTAAATGGAGCTTAGAGTGCTCTGTCATGCTGGAGCTGTGGTGTTTCCCCCTAATTACTTCTTTCAAACATTGGAGCATTTTTGTCCATGTTTAACCTATTTACTGTAAACCATGTGCACTGTAGTTTATATAAGGGGTCAAAGAGTATAGGCAAGTGAGAACCTATGTTTTCTGAACATTCTGGTTCTGTGTGTGTTTTTCCAGCTACAACTTAATCAGCTAGGCAGGTCCTTTCTTCAGCTTCCTGCCTTTCTCCACCCAGCAACAGCAACACCTTTGGGGTGCTTGATAGATGCTCTTTATTTATTTATTCATCTGTTTTAATAAACGTCAGTGCACGTTCCACAGTGTTGTGTTTAATATAATGTTTAGTTTATGAGCCAGCGATGACAATCCCACAGTTATTTGCCCCCGTTGACTCACCCTGTCTAGAGGTGCATAGCATTAATTGGTGTTAGGTTTTACTATGAAGGTATTAAACATTTATTCTTCATGAGGTCCTTATTTAATTTATCCATTTGATTTGTCAATTTAGCGATCGAACCAACCACCCACAAGTAGGCAGATCACCACATTGCAGATCCCAGATTATGAGAACATTTATTAGAAAGGAATAAACAATGATTATGCTGGACCTCCTCAATTTAGCTTTTTCCAAAAAAGAAAAAAACAAAACAAAAACTCTTTCTTCTAAATAGGAACAGTTCCTGCTCTATTACATTCATAATATGGCTGTTGTCATTGTGTAGGTACTTAGTATTACTTTTAGGGTGATCACAAGAATGGAAGAGGATTCTTCGTCTGTAGACATCATTGAAATTCTGAAAGACTGGGTCTCACAATCAACCTAATATGTGGATAGCCTAATGTTGCAGAATTTAACTCTGGCCTCAGCCATTTAACTACTAGTTCTTGCTCTCATTACAAAAGCACAGTGCTTTAATTTGTATCATTTTTGAATGGGTTTACTTCAGAATGTGGTTAAAACACACCTCTAAATGTGCATTGCATTACAGTAATTACTTCTATGAAAGGTATCTATTAATTTACATGATCACACATGTTACATATTCTATACTTAAACCAAAAAACAAATAAACAAAACACTGAGGCAGCTTCTATCTACTTAAATAATTTGAAGGATAACATTTTGAATTTCACTTTAGACTCACCATGTTACCATCAGGAATTAAGAGTCATGTATGTTAAAGAAGGCCACTTCATGCTTCAGGGGGCCTACAGCAGTGCTTTTGTATATGTACTGGGGCGTCACAGCAGAAGCTTTGCATTTCAAAAGTAATGTTTTGATATTTATGTTTCAGGGTTTGAAGGGAATAGTAAGGGTTGAGAATGACTTTGACTACCTAGTATTTACTTCTGTGCAGTCAGAACAGGTAATAGGTACTGTCAGCATAGCATAGAGGATTTCTCAAGTATTCATTATACTCTGAACTGACCATGTCAGATTTCATCAGAGCAATTCCCAAACATCATGAGTACAGTTTGTACTTTGTAGCTACTACAGACATAGGATTCAGTGTAATTTTGCTTCTTTGTGTTCAAGCTTTTAAAAAAAAAAATCATTTTTTCATGCTATTCAATTGATAGCATTGCTGAATCAAACTAATTTGGCCCATATACATCACTGTGTGTGCTTTCATGCATGTCTTAATTGCTGCTGAAAAATATTTAAAATAAATGGCATGAATATATTAATCAATGAATAAGTCATGTTGTCATGGATAGCAAAGATATTTTAAAAGATATTTAGTCGTGGTTCTGAAAGCAACATTTCATATTGATGCTTGTCCTGTTACGGTGGGCGATTTGGGAACATAGACACAGACAGACAGGCAGGTGAATTTATCAAAAGTATTTATCAAGTGGCAGAATAACAGAAACCAATGTAGAGTGAGAAAGCTAACCTGAGGGGAAAAATGGAACGGGGTAAACCAGATTGAATTCACAAAGGGGAAAAACAACAAAAACCTAAGGAAACTCTAAACTAAGAACAGAGGGGAAAACCTAAGAAATAATAATAATAAGTTACTCAACCAAATGGGGATATTCACAGAACAGGGGCAAAGCTGAAGGGGGGCAGACAGAGTTGAGAAATCTGGGATCTGGCAAGGGCTGAGGGGAGCAGGAGCAGAGCTGATGGCAGGTACAGGTGGACTGAGGCAGGATTAGGGCAGCGAGTGTGTTGCAGAAGAGGGGGGTCCCAGCTCTGGAAAAGCAGGCAGGAGACAGCTTGGGGACCAGCAGGAAAACAGAGTTTCGACATCTATGGTCTGGCAGTGAGTGGTGGAATTCACTTTTACAGGAGTGAGATGATTGCAAGCAGGTGAGCTGATCCCCACAGCTGTCTCCAATACCTGTAATCAGGCAGGCTGAAGCAGGGCTGGAGTGACTGTGAGAGGGTGAGCAAGGAGGAGAGAGAGAGGTAGAGAGGAGGGAGAAGAGAGGGATACAGGCAAGGGGCTGAGGCTGAGGCTGGGGGGTCATGACATGCACCTTTTCTCAGTAAATTAGTGCTTGGCATTAGCTTCTTTTCTGAATAACTCTAGTTTTATTTGGAAGTGAAAGCATTTCATTTTGGCCTCATAAGACTGAAAAATCTCCCATCTGCTGCAGAGATTTACATATATTTCCTTTTTCAGACATATAGGTGCAAAAACAAAGAAAAGCAAGGCTGGCACACATGTGCCTAGGTACACAAACACTGTCATGCCTTGTCTTGCTCGACAGATTGCCTGTGTTGCAGAGCATGTGGGCTGGGTCTACTGAGAGATGTCTCTCTCTGGTGATGGAGTGTTTGCAATGCCTGGTGGAAAACAAATGGCACTTCTTTGTGTGTATAGATATGGGTGAACAAATTCCACTTATGGTAACAACACCCAGGCAGTGACAAACTGATTCACATGCTCATGTATTTATGTACTCTGTATGTAGACACATACTTGTGCTTTTGTCCTTGTGAAGGCAGGACATTGACAATATTCACTCCATAAGCTCGAATCCTGTCATGTATGTACCTTTTTGTGACAACCTAGATGATTTGATTATTTACCATTTTTTTTCTTTTAATTATAACTATATTAATTCACCAAGAATGAGCGTTACCATGACTACAATGTAAACACTGTTCTGCCCGCAGATATAAAAAATCATAATTTATAATTAAATAATCTACAGTTAAAAAGCAAGTAAAAAGTATTTCATTAGCATTTTATTTTGAAAGTTTAGAAAGGAAGCGTTTCACATTATGAGAGAGATACTCACCTGTTAACACCCAGAGAGAAGCAGACTCATGGTGATGGTTCCTTCTGGAATGTTTTTTTTCCTCCACAAAAGCTATGGCTGTAAGTCTTCTTTAGTGTTTAGTATTGAGGATAACTATGAAATGATGAAGTTAACTGTTTATTTGTAAGGATGCATTTACTGTGATTTAGCCTGATTTGATCTCAGAAACGTTTCATGCTAATGTCCGACTATGTTAACATCTTTCTAGTGTTAATACTTGTGACTTAGCACATCAGCAGCGTTACATGCTAATTTACGTAGCATGTCAGCATAGCATTTATTCATTAGTTTGATGTTTAATACTTGTTGATAGCAGTTTATATTAACCTGGCAACTTTACAACTAAGCTAAAAAAAAAAAAAAAAGCTTTTTTTTTCTCTCCTCTGTTTGTACATTACACTTTCACTCATATGTTTTCACTCGTCATCCATGGTATGCTAATAAAGGAGCGAGGCGCTCGCTTCCTGGCTCATGAAAACTGGCTGTTTAACTGCGTTAACATACAAGCTGTATAAAACACGGAGAGAACAGTTCAAACACGATATAAACCTATATCAAATTATGAATTTATCAAGCACAAACATAAAAATACTACTGAAATGAAAATGCTGCTGTTGAGGATATTGTATTATATACTTTTATACAATTTTATTTTTAGAGCCATACTTATTACCCAAAATAATATGGAATTATATTTGTGCCCCAATCCTGAGCGGGTACAGGAAATTTTTGAGCCCAGAAAACAATCTTGAGCAAATAAAAACTTTATCTGAGCAAACGAAAATCAATTCTGCACTCAAAACTATTACTGCTGTGTTTGTAACTATCAACGTACACACATGGTTTTGTCATTTAAGCGCACACAGATCTCCATTCTGTGCACTCAACTACACATTCACGCTCGCTCAGAGATTCTCTCACTGGTATGCAGCATCAGTTTTACAATTGATCCTTATCGGCTTCCCTTCCTCTGCTTGCTGGGGGAAGGTATCCATAGAAAGAAAGAGCAGGACTGTTCACACCTCAGTGAGAGTCACTGTGCCTTTGAAGTTGTTGTTTCCAAAGTGTTAGTGTTTCACTTGTTGTTTCATGCCTGTGCAGGAAGTATGAGCGTCCATGCTGTAAGAAAACACATGCATCACCATTTTTCCAGTGGAGTATCAACAGCAAAGTTGATCCCAACAGGCTCCTGCTGTAATTCTCTTTTGTGACATTAATGCTGGTTCTTCCTGAGAAGGAGGGGGTTTTCCAATTCTGCACATTGTCCAACGTGGCAGTTTTATGATGGGAGTAGATCCAGAATCGAAACAACAACAACGTTTGTTACCTGGTGTATCCTCTTGTGTGGAATTCCAGAGAAAGTCAAGCGGCGTCCGCTACAACTATTAATATACATTATTTTTCATGGCTACACAGGCCAGATAGTGGTTTTCCTACCTACACCATGGCCTCAGCAATAAAAACAGGAAAATGCCCTATTTTCTGTGTGCAACACTGTGTAATGCACTTTGTTATGGACCATGGAAAAGAACACTCATCAGCTCTTAGCAAGCCATCTCCCTCCTTTATTACAGCTATCTTCATTCAAAACAAACCCCTCTTTCAGCAAGAACAACAGTCGTCCTTTGGTATTTCTGAAAGGTACCACTACCGGTTAGATCTTTCCCATGCAATCATTTGGGCCGCTGATCACCAAATAGCTAGGAGACATGACAAAGAGAAGCGTTTTGTTTTCTCCTATTCCTACATGATTGTCTTTTGTCAACTGGAGAGAATATGGGAGATTTCTCGGCTGCTGGCCTACTTCCAACTTATCTGACCCTCAACTTCAGCAAGGATATGAGCACAGAAGAGTTAAAACTAGATACCTGTCTTGGTTTAGGTCCTTGATAATTTGGAGGGAATTTGGCCTGAAGTGGTTCATTCACATATTCTATCCAATCAGCGTGCTTGCCAGTTATGTTACACATAATGGTGAAAAACCTCTGGGATGTTGTTTGTCTGCTGAGGGTTGCAATCCAAGGATTCCTAACTTGAAGGCCAGCTTCTTGACTATGTGATGCCATTCAGAATTTATTTAAAGTGACAGGTTTCCTGTAAGGATTGCTCTCTTTTCACCATGACAGTCCAGTACAGCGTCCGCATTACTGCTGATAGGGTTAGGGTTTAGCTGCCTGTCCACCTCGCGTTCCATTTTCACATCACTCGTAATGGGAAAACTTGAGGAAGCAACTTCTGTCCAGACCCGTGACCAATCTCTGATAAATTCACAAGAATAGATTTTCATGGAGCATTTTTTTCCAATGGTCGTGGCTACTCCAGTTAATACTGCAATAGCTCCACTCAGTTGAGCCAATCAAATCGTTTGGTTAACCAGACCAAAAATCTAACTGTGCACTCAATTACACATATCCTGCACTGAAAATTGACAATAAGTATTGTGGAAACCATGAAAATGTGACCATAGGGGAAGGCTATAAGACACAAACTGGACTTCGGTTCAGACCTTTAACTTGGAGGAAATTTTAATAACTGGACCTCAGTGACTTTTAATTGAATACCCCTGGTATAGACTTACAAATTTAACAGAGAACCCAACAATCCAAAGTAGCCTTTGAACTTCCTCTGAGCAAGCGGTTGGCAACAGTGGGAAGTAACCAAACCCCCACCCCCCACCCCCCCGACAAACTCCGGCAAAACCAGGCTCAGGGAAGACGGCCATGTGCCTCGACCAGTTGGGTGAGAGTGGGGATGAGGTGGTAGGGAAAACAGAATAGCAGATGGAGACCAAGCAATAGAACAAAAAATATGAATATAAATATTTCATAACCTTCGAAGTAGAGAGGGTGTCTGACTCCCAAACCCAAACTGGGAGCTGATGCCACAACAGAGGAGCCTGATAACTGAAGGCTCTGCCTCCCATTCTACTTCTGGAAACTCTATGAACCACAAGTAGACCTGCAGTCTGAGAGCAAAGGGCTCTGTTAGGATGATATGGTGCAATAATGCACCTGTGTGTGTTCTTGTGGCACATTTACCATCCTCTTTCCTTGTCTGCAGGCCGTAAAGTAGCAGAGTCCACGCCGACCTTCCTCTCGCCGTCAGTACAGTACAAAAAGGTTTTTAAGGTAAAATGGACCTTGGTCATTTAGAGTTTTATATGTTAAAAGCAGGATTTTAGATTCTATCCTGGATTTTACAGGGAGCCAATGAAGAGAAGCCAATACTGGAGAAACATGATCTCTCTTACCGGTTGGCTGCAGCATTTTGGATCAGATGAAGGTTTTTGAGAGAATTTTTGGGACATCCTGATAATAAGGAATTACGATAGTCCAGTCTAGAAGTTCTAAATGCATAGACTAATTTCTCAGCATCACTCTGAGACAGGATGTTCCGGATTTTTACAATATTACGTAAATGAGAAAAGGCTGTCTGAGAAACTTGTTTTTTATGGTTATTGAATGACATATCCTGGTCAAAAATAACTCCTAGGTTCTTTACCGTAAAACTGGAGGCCAAGACAATGCCAGCTGGAGTAGCTATCTGGTTCAACAATCAATCAATCAATCAAATTATATTTATGTAGCGCTTTTCATGTGCAACAACAACAACGCAAAGTGCTTTGCAACATTTAAAAACAGCAAAGCATTTAAAAACATTACAACATTTAAAAAATAAAATAAACC
>NW_007578674.1:139294-141353 GCF_000690725.1 Stegastes partitus | reverse complement strand
ACACACACTCACCACTAGACAAAAAGAGGCATGGCATGGCACTGACGGATTGTGGGAAACGCTACCATTGGGGCCGTCCACACCAGGAGGAGTTGCAGACCATGACTACTGGGGGCGCCGGTGCCCAGACTCCCGACCTGGCAGACAGGGGGATCCCCACAACGAGGTGGGGAGCCCCCCAACCAGCCGGCTGAAAGGACCCGCAGACAGAACCCCCAGCAGCAGACCGCACACAACCCCCAGTGTGGAGGACCCCCCTAAGGAAACACTGGAATTAAAACTAAAAACTTTAAGAATAAAAGGCCTTATGTAAGATAAAATAAAAGTTAAAAGAGTAATACATAAAGATAAAATACAAAGATAAAATACAAATATAAATAAATGATAAGAGTATAAAAGAAATAAAGTTCAATCAAAAGCCAGATTAAAAAGGTGTGTCTTTAACCTTCTTTTAAAAGTATCAACAGTCTCTGCAGTCCTGAGGCTCTCCGGCAGGTTGTTCCACAGGTGGGGGCCGTAGTGACTGAATGCAGCCTCACCGTGGGTTCTAGTTCTTGCTGCTGGAATGGATAAAAGGCCACTGCCAGAGGACCTCAGGATCCACGAGGGTCGATACGGTAAAAGCAGGTCAGATAAATAGCTGGGCGCGAGGCCTTTAAGACACTTAGAAACTAATAAAAGAACCTTAAAATCGATCCTGAAGCGGACGGGGAGCCAATGCAGCGACCTTAAAACAGGTGTAATGTGATCCCGCCCTCTGGTCCTGGTCAGCACGCGAGCGGCTGAGTTTTGTAGCAATTGGAGATTTAAAATACTCTTTTTGGGAAGACCAGAGAGCAGGGCATTACAATAATCTAACCGGCAAGAAATAAAAGCATGCATTAGCACCTCTGTACTGGCCTGAGAGAGAAACGGGCGGACTCTGGCTATGTTCTTGAGATGATAAAAACCTATTTTCATTATATTTTTAATATGAGGGATAAAATTCAGCTCAGAGTCAAAAATTACGCCCAGGTTTTTTACAGAATGTGCTGGTTTAAAACCTTGTAGATTCGATGAAAGTTTCTCTCTCTGGCCGTCAGGACCTACAACTAAAACTTCTGTTTTGTCCTGATTGAAATTCGCTGCCATCCATGACTTGATATCTAAAAGGCATTTAAAAAGGGTATCAATTGGCCCTGTGTCATCAGGAGACAGGGCAACATACAGCTGTGTGTCATCAGCATAACTATGGAAACTGATGCCGTGTCTCCTGATGACATCCCCAAGAGGAAGCATGTAAAGATTAAAAAGAATGGGACCTAAAATTGAATCTTGGGGAACCCCACACCTAATTTTATGGGTCCCTGAGGAACACGTATCCATACTTACATAAAAGCATCGGTCTGTCAGGTAGGAGCTGAACCAGATAAAAACAGTACCAGAGAGGCCGACCAGGTGCTTAAGTCTATTTAATAAAATGTGATGGTCTACTGTATCAAAAGCAGCGCTTAGATCCAGTAGAACCAACACTGTAAGTTTTCTGTTATCCAAATTCCACCTGACGTCATTGAAAATCTTTAAAAATGCCATCTCGCTACTGTGGTTCATCCTAAAGCCAGACTGATGTCTTTCTAAAATGTTTTTTCTGATTAAAAAGTCATTGACTTGGTTAAAAACCAGTTTTTCTAAAATTTTACTTAAAAGAGGTAAGCTGGATACGGGTCGGTAGTTATTAAAAACTGTGGGATCTAAATTGCTCTTCTTCAGAAGGGGCTTCACCACCGCCGTTTTAAAGGCAGTGGGGAAGACACCCGTCTGAAGAGAGTAATTCATCATGTTTAAAATCTGTTCCTCAAAAAATCCATAAAAAGATTTTAAAAGTGTTGTGGGAATTGAGTCTAAAAGGCAGGTTGTTGGGTTTACTTGGGAGAAAACTCGACCAAGTGTCCTTGCATCAACCAGGGCAAAACTCTCCAGTGTTTCCTCAGGCAAGGGCATGTCACAACCCGGTGACTGACCCAAACTGACCAAGTGTCCCTGAATGCCTCACCTCAGCTGCAGCACCCCTGGCTCTCCA
>NW_007578674.1:134203-138999 GCF_000690725.1 Stegastes partitus | reverse complement strand
GTCTGAAGATCTCGTACATATTCAACGTAGGTCTGACCTGGTGTTTTGTCCCACGACATAAAACGTCGCCGATATGCTTCTGGGACAAGCTCGTATGCTTTTAGCACCGCGGACTTTATTTTTTTATACACGAGACTATCATCCACACTTAAACATGAGTAGGCCTCTTGTGCTTTCCCTGTGAGGACACATTGGAGCAGCAAAGCGCATTCCTTATCGGACCATTCTTTCGCTTTACAGACACGCTCGAATAATGAGAAGAACGTGTCAGGATCCTTCTCATTGAACGGAGGTAACCAACGCAGATTACTGACGTCAAATGATTGTAATTCAGGTTTCAATACTTGTCCCTGATTACCGCTGTCAGTTTTCAAAGACAGGCGGTATCCTTCCACCTCTAATTTCTCTCTTTCCATCTGCTGCCGGATTTTCTCAATTTCAATGTCCTTTCTAAGTTCCGACTCATGTTTTATCCAATCGTGCTCCAACTGCAACAATAACAGTTCTTTCTGCTGTTCAAACGTCAGCCCGTGCGTCTGAACTGAGAACTTGAACGGCTCTGCAGCTGCTTCTTTAACCTGCTCATCCTGACAGATGAAGCCTCGTTCAACCAGTCTGGACATCAGCGCAGCTTCAATGTCATCTCTACAGCTTTTTTCTGGAACATCCACGTCATAGTGCTCTACCAGTCTGAGCAGCTGTTCTTTTTTTAGTTTCTTAAAAGCGTCTTCCGACGGAGCGACAATAAACGCATCCTCATCGGCCATTCTCAGGTATTAATCAAAACACACAACCAAAGGACAGATGAGCAAAACAAACAATTACACCGGATCTGGACCAGTTAACAAACAGCGAGGGCAAGACTAACCTGCAGCAGGTTCGGAGCTTTCCCACTAACTACGTATTCGGGCCCCGCTAACTAAGCTCCCTCCTAGTCTTCATGCAGCTACTGGTGGTGGGTTCTTACGCACTATAGCCCGATGGGTGGGAGAGCGACTGGCACGCCAGCAACCCTCCCAAAGCCACGGATGTGCTCCCGAGCAAAGCTCCAGCCACGTTGGCCACAACACTCCCCCAAACCCAGACGAACCCAAAGGGGAACGCCGCTACAGCCTGACAGGGAAACACTCCTCACTGCTGCTGGTCCTCCGGATGCCGGCACAGATCACCCACATCCGGAAACAAACAAAGCTCTCCTTCTCTGCCTCAAGGTAAAACCAACAAAGAAACGAAGTATGAACGACACTTTTAACAAATACCAGCCTACTTACATCAACTCAACCACTGTGTCTTCTCCCCACTCAGTTGCACATGAAATGAACAGCAGCGTGCACCACTGAGTAAACCCTTCAAACAAAGAGCGTGCAGCGCGCCAAACAATTTTCCCTCGTGTTCACAATCCAATCTGAGTGCCGCAATCAAAATTGGACGAGCCCCCACTTTGTCACAACCCGGCAAATAGGTTGTGGCAAAAGAAGGGAGACGGGAGAGAGGGGAGACACAGGTATTGCCAGATTTTAATGTAAAGTTTTATTAACTGGTTAAATTAATTTATTCAAAGTGAGATGTGTACATCAGTGATGTCAGTAGTATGGGTGCGGATGTCTGGATGTCTGGATGTGATGTGGTGCGAAGTGTTGTCTGATGTGAGAACCAAACCAAAAACGAACCAAACCACAAATCACGGGCATGAGGAGAGAGAGAGAGCCAGGAGCTGAGGGGTTGGCCCTTTTATACCTGGGAGCGCTGGGCCCGAGCGTGCCAAGCAGGTAGGACCGCCCACTCAGTCTCCAGCAGTCTAGGGACCTGAGCAGCCAAACACAGACAGCCAATGTGCCCAACCACAGACTAGGTGGGGTCGTCACAGGCAACAGTCCAGGTGTGTTAACAGGTAAAACTTGTTGGGATAAAAGGCTGGATCTGATGTCCTTGATTTTAGTTCTGAAGTGGTCTGCAAAATTTTTACAAAGAGCGTCTGTTGACGTATTAAAAGCT
The DNA here is from genome assembly GCF_000690725.1 of Stegastes partitus. Classification (NCBI taxonomy): domain Eukaryota; kingdom Metazoa; phylum Chordata; class Actinopteri; family Pomacentridae; genus Stegastes; species Stegastes partitus. The sequence continues at coordinate 137,004 of NW_007578674.1, read as the reverse complement.
TTATTAAAATTAGTGCCTATTAAAATATCAAAGGTGGAGAAGAGGTACCGGGGGTTGTCTTTATGGTCTGAGATGAGTTTTGAGAAATGGGACGTTCTTGCCTATTTAACTGCGTTATTATAGGTTTTGAGTTATTGACGCAAAATCTCATAATGTACAGTTAGTTTTGATTTCCTCCATCTCCTCTCTGTACTCCTGCAGTTTCTTTTTAATGTAATGATTTTGTCGTTGTTTCTCCACGGCGGTGTAGGTTTTCTTTTTATTGTTCTGGTTACAAGTGGAGCAACTGAGTCTAAGGTGTGTGACAGTGTGTGTCTGAGGTGTTTCGGGCCAAAAACAATAACCTCAGTTTTGTCTGAATATAAATGAAGAGAATTACAGGTCGTACTGGCCTTTATGTACTTCAGACATGCCTGGGGTTTGACCAACTGATTGATTTCATTTGGCTTTGTAGATAAATATAACTGGGTGTCATCTGCATAACAATGGAAATTTATGCACTGTTTCCTAATGATATTGCCTAAGGGGAGCATGTACAAGGTAAATAATATAGGTCCTAACACACAGCCCTGTGGAACTCCATAACTAAATCTACTGCGAGTGGAAGAATCATCATTAACATAAACAAACTGGAATCTGTCTAATAAATATGATTTAAACCAAGTTCATTTAAGCCCAATTAAACATTCCAGTCTCTGTAATAAGATGCTGTGATCCGTTGTATCAAATGCAGCACTGAGATCCAGTAGAACAAATATAGAAACTAGTCCACTGTCTGAAGCTATAAGATCATTAGTGACCTTCACCAATGCTGTTTATGTACTATGATGCAATCTAAGACCTGATTGAAACTCTTCAGAAAAAACATTTATATGCAGATGATCACACAATTGACTTGCAACAACTTTTTCAAGAATTTTAGAAATAAAAGGGACATTGATATGGGCCTATAGATAGCTAAAATGCCTGGATCTAGAGTAGGCTTTTTGAGCAGTGGTTTTATCATGGCTACCTGTAAAGCCTGCAGTACATAGCCTGTTCATATAAAGAAGTTGATGATATTTAATACTGCAATATTTGTTAGAGGAAAGCTTTCCTTGAACAGTAGCTGGGATTGGGTCAAACAGACATGTCGCTGGTTTCGAAGGATTTACTATTGACGTGAGCTCTGAGAGATTTACAACAGAGAAGCAGTCTAAGTATGACTCTTGTGCTATGGATGCATCCAGAGCTGCTGCACCTAATGACATAATTTTTTGTCTAATATTCAAAACTTTATCAGTGAAGAAGGTCATAAAGTCTTCACTACTGAGAGCTAAAGGAACACAAGGTTCCACAGAGCTGTGACTCTTGGTCAGTCAGGTTACAGTGCTGAAAAAATACCTGGGGTTGTTCTTGTTTTCCTCGATTAGGGATGAATTGTAAGCAGTTCTTGTCTTGGGGATCGTTTTTTTATAGGCGAAGAAACTGTCTTTCCAGGCTAAATGAGATTCTTCTGAATTTGCAGAGCGTCATCTGTCTTTCCAGCCTTCTTCTGTTTTAAGATGCACAGCTGTTGGAGCTAATTTATTATAATTTATTGCCGTCTTTTTCAACGGGGCAACAGCATCAATTGATGAACGCAGTAAAGCTGCATCACAAGGATTTACCTGACTATGCTTTGCTGTGGCTTCCTGGATTATCACGTGCTTCAAGTATCACTGTATACAGTGATTGTGCGGTAATTAATCATTTTCTGACAGCATGATAGATAAGGCTGGGGAAATTTAATTGAAGTCTATTTTTAATCATCATTCAGATATATTTTGCATTCAATTTGTGTAAATATGGATTAAAACAGGTTTAACACCTCTATCTAGCTTGTAAGTGCTCAGCTCAGCAAAATCTCAGATATCAAACATGGTAATGTATTCATGTTGAAATCTGACATTTGACACTAAATATATGCAGCACTAGAAGGTTAGCAGTCTCCAGAGCAAAGGGAAGCTTGGACAGTGGAACAGTGGAAAAGTGAATGGCTTTCAAAAATCTGTATGTAATAGTGAAGATTGTAGTGTTACCTTCTGAGGGAGGTAGACCAGTAATGAAGTCTACTGATATGTGGGACCAGGGATAGTGTGACACAGGAAAGTCCTGGAAGGGGGTTGGAGTATCACCTTGCAGTGGCCACAGACAGAACAGGCTTAGATGGACTCTTTGGTGTCAGAGAAGCTGGTGGGCCTCCAGAATCAGTAATGGTGGCAGGCAACCTTGAAACAGTGTTCCCATTGAAGCACTGGAGACCTTACAGGGACAAACAGTTCTTTGGAGGTGTGTGGTTCCGCTGCACCTCTTGGAGAACCTGCAAGAGAGAGTATTGGGCTTAACGTTTCTGGTCGATAGGTAAGAGTTGAATCTCCCCAGGAATAAAGCCAAGAGAGCATGGCGAGAATTAAGTCTGCAAGCAAGAAAGAACGGTTTTTGTGGTTAGTCCAAACCACAAGGAATGAGTGAAGCCTTCCAGTCAATGTCTCCATTCTTGGAGGCCCAGGACCAGAGCTTATAATTCTCTCTTCCCCATGCTCTACTTCCTCTCAACTGAGTACAACTACCAAAAAACGTAGACACAGGGGTAGAACTTGAGTATCTTGTGTGAGTGGGGGTGAAGGGCTTACAGGGAATGCTGGAAGCGGAGATTGAAATTACAGCTGGATATCAAGATGATGCACCACTGGACATGGGTGCTACGGTGCTGACCTCGTGAGTGGGCACGTGGTCCATGCATTTGCCAATCTATAACACATTAGCCGTGAGTTCATGCA
>NW_007578674.1:92400-131461 GCF_000690725.1 Stegastes partitus | reverse complement strand
ACTGTTGCCTCCAGTGTGGTCTTTTTCAACAAAGAAGTGTTTGTGGTGAAATATAAATGCTAACAGTCAACTCAGAATCATGAACAAACCCTGATTTGAACGCTGATAAGTTACTTAAGGCCAGATTTTTTTAAAAATCGATTTTTCGTCACTCATTTATCGGTACCTTAACTTGAGCAGGTGTTTTTCAGGGTTTCCCACGAGAGTTGAACTTCAACATTTTAAGGCATGTTATTACACCTTTACAAACATATTGGTGAAGAAGTTGTTTGGTAACGATTTAGTTGCCAGATTTTTATATTTTTCCCTTACTATCTTTGATGAGAGGTGAAACGTCTTCAAGAAACTTAAGCAAGTCCAGTTGCTATGACTAAACTATTCCAGATAAGTCAGATAATGTCAGCCAGCCCTCCACAGATGCAGATCCTTCAATGAAGAGACTTAGTATTCAAAATAAGGCAGATGTAAAACTGGGAATTCAAGTTGACTATTGCAGTGGTAAAGTGATTACAGCAGGTTATAAAGTGCACACTAAATTGAGGTAAACAGTTATACATTATGTGTGTGTATGGAGTTCAGTGAAATGGTCCAGTTTACTTTAAGTGTGTATGAGAGTCATTCACAAGCCTGATATCCTGTGGGTAAAAACTGCTCTTTAGCCTAGTTACTCTAGATTTCACACTTCTGTAGCACCTGCCTGATGGCAGAAGTGTGAAGAGGCTGTGTTGCTGTGATGAGCAGGTCCTGAGTGTCCATCCAGAGATGTTGTCTGGGCTAGCTGCCTTCCATGAGTTCATCCTCTTCAGTACCTGCTGGACAACTGTCATTGACACAGTATGTGAAGTGTTCTGTAGGCTTATCTCAGACACAGCTTCTCTCTGTTGGTCCACGTTGAGGGCCTCGAAGTGAGCGCAGAACTCGTTTAGCACATCTGGTAGTGTACCACAGTTATTGTGACCCACCTGCTCCTCTGTTACTATCCACTGATGTGTGCAGGCCTTGCCACATGCGACAGGAGTCTCCAGTGGTGTAGTGTCCCTCCAGCTTCAGTCTGTACTGTCTCTTAGCCTCTTTAATGGATCTGCAAAGATCATATCTGGCCCTCTTGTAGTCCTCAGTGCAGCCTGACACAAATGCAGAGGGGCAACCTGACGTCACTGTTGATCCAGGGTTTCTGGTTGGGATAAGTCCTACAGTGCATTGTGGGGACCGTTACCCCAGCAGCATAGAGCTCTAAGTCCACAGTTATTGTAAGTCCTCTTTCAAAGCAGCACTTCTAAACACATCCCAGTTTGTGCGCTCAAAGCAGTCCTGAAGCATCAGATCTGTAACTTCATTCCACACTTTAACAGCTATACTGTTGACAAGTTGTCTGTATGCTTGATAGAGGAACACAGAAATATGATCAAACAGTCTGAAGTGTGTCCATGGTGTTGCTGTGAAGGTGCCCTTCACATTGCTGTAGACATGATCCAGGATGTTGTTCTCCTTCATCGGAAAGGGGGACGTGTTGATGGTACTTGGGCAGGACAGTCCTCAATCCCAGGTGTGCTGTCTTTTACCTGCAGATTGTGTCATGTAGTAGCCCCAGCGCCGCTGCGAGGGTAGCTTGTGGTGGAATGTAAACAGCCAAAAAGAAGACCATGCCAACAGGGTCTACATTTCAACATCAGCAGTTCTAAATCCGTACAGCAATGTTTGTCAACAATCTGTACGTTCTTACACCATCTGTTGTTCATTTGGACGCCGACATTATCACCGCTGTTCTTCCCCGAAGCTATGGTCTGGTCTCCACGGTGAACAGAGTGCATCTCCAGCTGGTTCGTCTAGTCTGGTGTGCTGTCTGTAATCCAGTTTTGTCACAGAGCGTACTGGTGAAACCAGGTGCGGACAGAAGACTTGGCAACAGGACGTCACAAGAACAATGATTTATTTACAAAATATATACAAGAAACAGTACAAGGAACTAGAGGAATTACTAAGGGAGAAGTGGGGGCTACAGTGCGACCAAAATGCTGCTAAAAACACAAAAGAATTAGCGATATATATATATATATATATACTAACAGAGACTATGGGACTGGGAAACAAAATAACTTAACAGACTAGCAAAATCACAACTATGGACTCGAGTGATGAACCGGGAATTTAGCTGTGGGCAGAGGGAACGGCGGAGCAGAGCTGGCGTGTGTGTGGGAAATACTGCATCTGCAGATGCAGCCTCGGCAGGAGGAATGAATGGCGACTTGACCGTGTGGAGGTTTGGATGACGACTTGAGGCTGATGAAGGTGGAATGGTCGATGAGGAGGTACCAGGACAATGCTATCTGGGGCGGCTGTGACTCAGGTGGTGGAGCGAGTCAGTCAATGATCGGAAGGTCAGCAGTTCGATTCTGCCCTGTAACCTGTGTCATGGTCGTTGTGTCCTTGGACAAGACACTTCACCCGCCCATGGTGTGAATGCGTATGAATGGATTGTTTGAGGTGGTGGACGGAGGGGCCATAGTCACAGAATGGCAGCAACGCCTCTGTCAGTCTGCCCCAGGGCAGCTGTAGTTACCACCGGAATGAATGTGTTTGAATGAATAATTGACAGTGTATGCGTCTTTGAGTTACTCCTTGAGTTAGAAAAGTGCTATATAAATCTGATCAACTATTATCATTATTATTACTATCTGAGATTACAACATAAGTTTCATCTCTTAGGTTTTGACCTATTGAGTCAAAGACTGAATTTCGATTCAAATCAACAGGAATTTTTCCCTTCTACTGGAAGTTTCTAGCATGTTTCATTTACTCTTAGATATACAGAGACAGTCACTGCTTATGGAATGAGGGAAACAAAGGAATTTCTCATACATGTTATTTGTTTAGCTGCATGCTCTGGGTGGTTATTCCACATGTCTAAACATGTATAAACCTTGCAACGCTGCAAAATCTCATAATTTAGCTGGATAATAATTTTAGTCACAGCTGCTCAGTCTGCATGTTTAGATCTTGGAAATTCACTAGAAAGGATCCACAACTGAATCATCCTGACTGCGGCTTTTATGATAGATTTTTCCTATTCAAATTGGGTAAACAAATGCCTGCCAGAGAGCTGTGGCAGTATAAGCATTTTTCATCTCCTTCCATTAATGCTGCTTATATCAGCCTGTTCCAATCCTCAGAAGACATCAGGAAAGCATCTCAAAATGCCTCGCCATCAACACACATTATCTGCATAACTCAATCAGGCCTTCAGCATGACTTTGGATGTGCTTGTTTTTTTTTCTCTCTCCCACTTCAATATCCTCGCTCTGCTCTCATTTTTTTTCTTCCTAATATCAAGGACCTATTAAATGCCAGGTCTCTCTCCAGCTCTATTTTCAGAATAGAGTAGGGAAAATAACAAATAAGTCTTGAAGATCTTACTGCAGTTGCTTGTCAAAATGGCATGTGCTGTGTGGTGTGAACGTGTGATTACGTAATGGGGTTCTGTGTTGAATGTCTTTACGTTTGTACATCATACCTGTGTGATGTCTGCAGCCTATCTTTGTAATGATGTTTTGGGTACATTAGCGTGTTTTGTAAAAAGAAATTCTATTTGTAAAAGGCTATGTGTTGCTTTAAATAAAGAAATCTTTTAACGATTTACGATAAACACAGGGGAAACCAAACAATTAATGCAGGTTCTGACAGCTCATGATATTTGAACAAACGTAAATGTGAACCAGGTTAAACTAGAGCAAGTTTCTGCCGTACAAAAAATACAAGCTGTTCTTCTGACAACCATCACATCATGTCTTCATGAGCACAGTGTGTGCAAATCAAAAAGAACTGTGAGTAATCAGTATTTTCTGTGTGTGGTCCAATTGGAGCAACAAAATTTTAATTTTGGTGTCAAAACACATTAAAGTGAATGGCATTAAACAAGAATGCCTCGCCAATTTATTCTAATAAATGATGTGTGAAAGTGCCTGGTGCATTGTAAAAAACTGAGATTGGTGGGGCATGCTGATGAGCTAATTTTGATTGAGGGGTGGGCTGATGAATTTAGATGGAGAGCTCAAGAAAAACAAGCATGCAGGGGTAGTGTAACAGCCACAGTACGATGGAACCATGTTTCTTTGGGAGTTTCAGATGGTACAGACTCCCCTCACACTATCCACATTGTCATCCTGTGCATTATGTAGGATCTTTCCTAGCTACTACACCAACATATTTATTCATGTACATTCAGGTGTGTATGCCTTTTAACATTCTGCGAGGTCCTTTAGTTTACACTGACATTCAATCAAACACCTGCCCCTGAAAACCTAATGGGAGGAAAATACAGAGGAGAGAAAAGGCCAAGCTCTTCATACTTGAATGTCTCAAGTAAATGTTATCTTCCAGTTTTGCTTTGGTCACAAACAAAATAGAATATATAACTGAGCAAATGTTTGATGGCACCGTCAATAAAATTGATTTCAGAAGCATGTATGACCAATATGGTCACAGTCACTGTGGTTGTTAAAGTCAGACATTTTAAATCTGTAGTTAAGCTAAATTCAATTCTAACAAAATCTTTCAGATTATTGGATTTTTTTTTGTATTGTTTTGTTTTGTTTTGGTTCCACCACCACAGTCATGTCAGTCACTACGTAAAACACTGCCTAAGGTACATCATGATGGTGGCCAGGCCAGCTGACAGCCTTCCCTGGGCCCGGGACAACATGATATTAGATGCCGCTGGTGCTGAAGTGCAAAATCCGAACTTCCAATAAAAGGACATCAAATGTTGATAAGAGGCCAAACCATTTTATGTTGGAGGTGGGGGTGGAGGGCAACTCCAAAGATATTAAGGACAGTTCAGACGAAAACAAATTAAAACTTCTAACACAAATATTGCACTGTTTCTTTCCATTAATAGCCCTTCTTTGGGGAAAAAAATCCATAATTCAATGAGGGTCCAGTTGTGGGCCCTCCCTCCACTCCGGGCCCGGGACAACAGACCCGTTTGTCCCCCCCTATCAGCGGGCGTGATGGTGGCTACAACGTTTGTTGTTTCTCCTGCCTGTTCCAGCTACTATGTATGCTCTTTGTGCTACCTGTGTTTACCAGGTTTATGTTTTGTGTTTGGATTTTTTTTTTCTCTCACCAGTTTTTGTGTTTTTTTGTTGGGATTAGCTACCTTTTTTAAATTCACATGCATGTTTTAGTTTGGAGTTTTCCTGAACACTTAATCACTTTCTGTTTGGTCCCCTGTCTTTGTAAGCCTACCAAGTTTGTTGTGATTAAAATCACTTAGTTTTAAGTGGAACTATTCATTGGCCATTCTTTGGGTAATACATGTGGTATGTCAACCTGGAGAAAAACGTTAGCTGTGAAAGCCCAACTTTGGTGTCCTTTGACCTAGCACACTCTAATAACTCTACTGGTTCAACCTATCATCTGTCATCTATCACCATCAGGGGTCTTCTGCTCGACGATCTCTGCTTTGTTTGATTTATTTATTTATTTTGAATTAACTAATTTATTTTTAGCAATAACTATGGATATCTAAAATATTTGTGAAATATTTNTATATAATTTCTTGCACAGTGCATAATACATATAACTGTTGCGTCACATTTTCACGTGTGGGGTACCCCTCTCGCGTCATTAATTGACTGCCAGGGTGCTCTCATTGAATATTATGGATCTGCCTATGGGACCAAGCCTCCATATATGATGAGTAGGGAGTAAGAACGTGTTGACAACACAGAAAACGTACATCAGAGTATGCAGTCTTGATGCCCCTTTTCAAAAAAATAAATCAATTTTTTATCTCATGTAAGCAAAATTGGGCTCGTGTATAATAAGCATAAGTTAATAGCTGCATCACTGACCTTGACCACTATGACCACTGCATGTGCCCTTGGTCTGGCCTATTCCTGTAAATGTAAATGACAAACTATTAAAGGGCAGTTGAGGCTGTATGCTACACTTTGCTGGGACCACACAGCCAAATTAAAAGGACATACATTTTAATAGGCACTGGTCTCATCTGTGGCAGTTAGTGCTATCTGATTAATAGCTCTGCGCTCTCATTTCAACAGCCCATGAATAATTCTGCTCTGGTGCCAAAGTCATGATTAAGTGGATTCATTGAAAAGAAAAAGGGGAAACAGATATGTGAGCGGAGCACTGTGAAAGGAGATTCACCTGGACATGAACACAAAACAGGCAGCTTGAATCTAATATCCCACAGCATACAAAGTTACTATTCTTTCTAGACATAAATTTCTACATCTTTAAGTCCTGTGCTATTCTGCAGTAAAAACAAAACAAAAAAGTATTATACACCAGTTCTGACTGAAGTGACTCAGAGCTGATGAAGCCTCTTAGTAAGGGCACTTTATGAGATTTTTCACAAGTCTGGCAACTAAATCGTTATCAAACAATTTCTTCACCAATATGTTTGTAAAGGTGTAATAACATGCCTTAAAATGTTGAAGTTCAACTCTTGTGGGAAACCCTGAAAAACACCTGCTCAAGTTAGGGTACCGATAAATGATTGACGAAAAATCGATTTTACAATTTCTATGAGATTAATATTTTAAAAAACAATACTAGCAGACCTGGTGAAACTGAAAGATGAACTTAAAACACTGTCTGAATCAGTGCAGTGTTTGTAAAAATGACATTTCTTCTAAACTGGTATCTTCACCTGCTGACTGTGAGAAAACATGAAATCAGCTGTTGGTAAATGTCTGAACTAATCATTAACAAATGAAATATGTGACTTTTNAGATAACCTGATCCAAGTAGAAAAGAGTTTGGGATTTCTAAATGGTTTCCCCAGTATATCTATCTTTGGACCCTAGTTAGTAGGTACAAACCTTGGTAACCATTGTTGTGGAAATTCTGGAATAGGTTGATGTAGGATGAGGAACCCAACACAGAGAGACACACCAGAGACTCACATGACTTAAGTTGAAATAGGGTTTGCTGATTCAGGAGAAGTGACACAAACAGAACAACACTTCACGCACGTGATGCCAGCATCAATTCTAAAGATTTCTCTCACACCTTTGACCTTATACCCTCCTTTGGTGGGGGCCACATCCAGATTTTTGGGTGAAAGAGAAACAAAGATAGTTTGGTGCCTTGGTGTAATCTGGCCTTGAGAGGTACAGGGAATGCTTGCCTGACCTCCTACAGTGAGGTCTACATGAGGTCGAGAATCTATAGAAGATTTGCAGAGTGCATATCTGCAACAAATACTTTTACAGAATGGGGTAAATCAGATGAGCTCAGGGGAAAAGTTCAATACCATCTCTGGAAGCTTAAGTCCAAAACAGGAAAGTAAGTTTTCCCTTTCAATCTTGACTAAATACATAAATCTGCTGGGATCATCAGACAATGTCTTGTTTTTAATGGTAATCTGATGTATTTTTGTGAGCGAGACTTAAGTAGCAAATTTATTCTCAAAATCATTAAGATATCTGTTTGATAGGCTCAAGATGGATTCTTTTGCTTTGTGTTCCATTGGGGGGAAAAATGGCTTTAAAGACCAATGTCACTCGCTGGACTATGTACAGAAACTTCAAGCGTAATCTGTAAAACCAATTGCATGGTTGGCGATTCAATCCCCCACACCTCCACATGTTGAAGTGTCCTTAGGCAAGATACTGAACCCAAAGTTGCTCCCAATAGCAGACAAGAACCTTGCATGGCAGTTTGCCATTGGTTCGTGTGTGAAAGGATGAATGAGAAACTCATTGTAAAGAGCTCTGAATACCACTAAGCTAGCTGAAGGGGGGGCTGAAGTGCTTAAGTGACTTACAATTGAGTCTGATCAATGGCAGGATTTGCTATTTGTTATGTTTTCAGGAATCACTTCTAACAAGTGTGTGTGTATATATTCAATAAGTATCTTAAGGTAACAGTACCATGTTTTCCCAGCCAACAAAGTGGGCTCAGACAATGAAGAGTATACCCATATTAAAAAAAAAAAAAAAAAAAATGTTGTATATGTTCCTTGTTATATTTGGAGAACCATTTTGAAAATGTAGATCTCTATTCTAAATTAAATGGCATGCAAGAAGCATGACATGCACAATGTCTTCAAATTGGCATGCTATTTCTGCATAATCCCAAGAGATTACGCTCGTCAAACCTTCATCTATCAAATCACACTTTACTGGCTTCGCTCTTCGCCATCCATGAAGCAATGCAGTTCAGGCCTGACTTTCCAGCAGCCTCCAGTTTCTTTCGAAATAGCATTTTCTAGTTTCACACTATATAAAATGTTAATAGCAATTATAACAGCATTGGAAAAAGGAATGCATTTATTTATTTTAATTCAGATATGATTATTTTTTTTAAAAAGTCCAATATTCCAATCTCTTTGACTTTGCAGGTGGCTTTTCCCAATAAATGTCCAGTTAACTGATTTCACATAACCTTTGCAGAGGTATGATTGGAATGGAATCAGTTGGTTTCAAAGAGAAAATCGTAGTGGGCTTTATTATCTTTTTGCTCACTCACTCTCAGTTGAAATACATGCAACAAAATTGGCAAGACAAAATTTACATGACACAATTCTACTCAGCATTGGAGTAGCCATGTCATCTGAAATTGTCCGCATTTGACAGTCTTGGTTTGAATTTGGACAATTAGATTTCTTGCCTATTTTCAAATTTTCTTAGATAAAATTTTAGTGAATTTGGTGTCGATACACTGTACGAAGGAGTTAATAAAACACAGACGTTTCATATAAAAACTGTGTATTTCCACCTGTGCCTTGTTGTTCCAACCTAATCTGTGGCACTTGAACCCTCTAGGATTCTGAAAGTTATATACTCCTGTATAGACACCTTTCTGTTGAAGGTGTGAATCCTTGTGATGGTTCATTCTGACATCAGCTAAATTGAAAATTGTTATACAAGCACACTTCTGAACTGACACTTAAACAGCAGATTGCAGTCCAACACTTTCCAGACAGGAATTACCATATCTGTCAATCTTGATGTCATTCGGTTCCAATTTCTCTGAATAATTATCATTATAGTATGACTCTGTGCTGTCCATCAAGCCCACAGTCACCTACAGTCCTCATCTTTTCCCTTTAGTTTGCTAAAGATATATTTTCTCTGACCCAGTCATGCACATAAGCCACAAGCTAGCACTGAGTTATTTAAATACTTTTGAATTGAAATGTATGACGATGAGCAGTTCTGCTGCCTGTGAAACAAATCATATGGATTGCTGTAAGCATTCATGAAGAGATGTCTTTCTTCACATGCACACTCTAAAGAGATCTGCATAGTCAGACAACTGCAGTGGACTAACTTTTTTTTTTTAATTATGCATGCTTATAGTTGTTTCTTAAAGTGTCTGTCTCTGCTAATCTTGTTGTTCTTGTATGGAGACCTCACATGTGCTTTAGTGTCTCAATGGCTGCATTGCTGTACTATTAATCAATATATATACAGACACAAAAAACTTAGACATGGCATAAATACAAATAAATCCAGTGGTGCTACAACAGATTCTATGTACCATGACTTAAGGTGCATCTGCTTGAGCTGTGTCTATTCAATCAAAAAGAGGAATAGGAATTCCTGGAAACTTCAAAATGAGTCTGTCTGAACTGTTGCACACAAAGTTGGTGCCTGTTTTGTCAAACGTGATTACAGACAGCACTCATGTTTGACTACTGGTCCTCCTTCTACTGTGGATGTGTTTATCGTACCTTGCAATATATGTAACTTGCTATAGAGTGTAATGCATTCATCTGAGAAAAAACAAACGCGCACACACACAAAAACATGCCTAGTTTCTTTAAAAAAAAAAAAAAAAAGATTCTGGGAAAAGTCCTCATGGAAAAAAAAAACAAAACAAAACTTTGTTCCTGTTTGCTTCTTGAGCTAACAAGACAGGTCCACCTCAAAATCCAGAGAGAACTCACAACCATTACCCTACTCAAGGACTATAAAATACATTGAATGACAACAAGTTGCCAATTAATCCACCATTATGGCATGAAGATTCATACAATAGGTTTAAACCTTATGGGACTTACATCTATGATGTAGTAATCAGGGTTTAATGAACGGTGATATGTCAACATGCATAAACTAGTAGTTGAGCAGTGATCCAAAGGTCAATGCAAGATGTTATAGGGTTGTGTAGTGAAAAGTGGTTTAAACTTCGAAACAGTTCAGAAAGTGAGATTTTCAAGGAATCATTGCCAGAGTTGAATTTTCTGCTTATCTGTTCCTAAAGATATTTCAGTCACACTTGTTTCTAAAGTGTGCACTGCCAACACCTACCGTATATCTACTGCTAACCGTCTGGGCCATTAGTACTGGGGGCTGAATACCTGCATGCTTTCTCTTATGCATTTGTCTTAATAAATTGTAAGTGTGTGAATTATTCTCACCTAGCATAACCAAACATTGCTGAGTAGCTTGAGTAACAGGTGATCAGCACCATGTTTGTTTTTTTTCTTTAAAAGGCACCTTCATTTTGCTTAATGCTGCTACAAATCATTTTTACAATGATGCCATTTGAATCCACTGTTGTTACAGTAAAGTATCCTAAGTAACCTCGAAGATATTAAAGAAACTAGAAATAAGACCATTGCCGCTGTGGTTAAGATTACTTTAGCTTGCTATTTGTTCCTGCTTCAATTTTACAAGTAAGTGGAAGTTTTTTCTTTGAGGTGTTTAAATATATGTGTCACTACTGGCTGACTGCTTCAGCAAGTTTGATATTTGTTGAACAAATACGGATATCCTGAACCTTTATAGTATCACACAAAATCATCTTTAACTGTTGGTAAAAGGGCCAAGATAAACTCAATCAGTTCTTTATGACAATGTGGTGAGGTTAGACCAAGGGGTGGGTGTGGGGCGTAGGAGAGAGTCATACGTGAGCTGTACCAGTATCTAGAGAACGCCACCTGGGGACTCTCACTCCAGGAACTACAAGCTAAATGTAAATTACCACAATAGTCACACAGGTCACAAAGGTCACACAAGTTCGTTTGCTGAGAGAAGACAGAGACGTGGTTCAAATCCAAAGAAATTGCCGTTTATTGAATATTTAGTGGAATGATTGATAAGTAACTAGATTTCTGGAGTGCCTGCGGGAAGAGCAACCTAAAAGCCAACACAAAAACAAATCAAACTATCGAAATGTACAAAGATATTTATTTGATTAATGTAATTCTGTTTAACAATAAAATTATTTTAAAAAGAGACACTTCCAGAATAAAATTAACCCAGGGAGAGCAAAATGGATGGAAGCCAGCGGGGGGAGCAAGGTGGCCAATTACTGAAATGTCCAGAAGTGAAACAAACCACCAACCACTCGTGAGCGCACAGCAATCTGTCAGGACTACCACACTGGTGTAAGATAAGGTGCCCAGTGCTCTTACCACTACAAGCTGTGAAGGAAAGCCACACAATGTCCAACCTGCACCACCAGCCGGCAACCTTGTCCACCAGAAATAGGAATTGTCATTAAACCAGTTTGTTCAATCTAAAATACAACCAAAGGGCTAACACAGCCAAACTAAGACAGACAAGGACAAACGGAGGCAAACAAGAGCAAACCAAGGCAAAACAGCAGCTGATAAAACTCTACAACACAACAAAAGACATTACGTGTTAATAGCAAGCTTATAACATGGTTACAACATGGTTATAACAAATTACCTTTAACAGTTGCCCTTCTTAACTGCTGAGTAAAATATTCCATACCTTGGTGTAACGGTCTTTGTTATACAGGTACTAGGGAAATCAGCAACATCCACATCAAGCCAAGGCAGGCAAACTTGGCATAAACCTCAGCCAAACAGACACCAATACGCAGTGAGGGAGACTGTCAGACAAATAAATGTCATCATGTGCAAATGAATTAACACCTGAAACAGTCAAAACCCTGTCCACAAACCTGACAACACACCTACCTCAGAGTTACAAGGAGCCCATGTGGCACTCAAACAGAGACAAAAAAAAAAAGGGGCAGCCATGATGCCACAGGTGCTTTAAATACCCTCAATCAGTGGCTGGGCAATGGGAGGAGCTGACCTAAATCTGATGGTGTGTTCAAGGGCCATCTGGAAATACCAAACTTTCCCAGACACCAATGCTCCCACTACAACAAGAACTGTGGATAAAACATGCTTTGTACCCATCATCCGCTTTGAATTTAAAAAAAAAAAAAAATCGATTTATGTACTTTTGTATTTTCACTGTCCATGTACTACTCACAGATTCTTGTTGCCAAATTGTGGTGATACAGTTACATTGTCCTTATTGTGAAGAAACTATATTTTTAATTCATTATTATTTTCAAATTTTTGGGGTGGCATGTTGATACACAGCTAGAAGTGTCACAGCAGGTCTGAGAACCCATGTGCAGACACAGGAGCAGGCAGACGGTCAGGTGGAGTATTCAAAAGGATTTATTTAACAGCAAAATGTAGCTGAACGGGTTAAACCTGACTTCATCCAAAAAAGGAGCAGAGCCAAGGAAAAAGTCTAAACTTACGCCAGAGAAGAAACCTACTGTTATGAAAAAACTAAGCAAGACTAACAAAATGTGGACACTCATGGGCTGGAACGCCTCAGGGCTAAATTCTGCAATTCTACTTCTGAGTGTAACTACACTGAGATACACATTTCCAACTGTGTATATATATATATATATAAACTAGGTATATTAACTGAGTATACTATATTAAACTAAGTGTAAAATTAAATTAAATGGCATTAAGATAGTTATTTTTTATTATTTTATCAGTAACTGTGTTTACAGGAGATTTCCTGTATTAGAAACAATTCACTTAGAAAAAAAAGAAAATCTACAGAAATGATAACTAAGTGATAGGTACTACACTGAGATACACATCTCTGACTCTTCACACTGCTAATCACTTTAACTCCTGGATGCAAATATTTATGAGGGACAACGCACCGGTCAGATGGTTTTATGGCGTGCCATTTAGGGGAAACAAAATAGTTCTGTATGTACGGTTTAGCAGAAAGAGGCTCAGAGGCTGTTTACCAACACTGTAGACTTCTTGAACTTTTAATGAAAAAGCATGTTGCATTTTATGTGCTGGGCAGGTTATTTGGGAAGATTAAAGGTGCATTGTGCCTGTTTACAATGCACTCTGTTTGTCTTCTTGACCACACAATAAGCCACATTGAGTAATGGGCCCAGGAAAATTAAGCAGCTTGATTACCTCTCCAATTCACATTCTGTCTCCACGAATGTCTTTTTTTGCCCTAATGGTGTCCTGAAAGACCTTATGTGGATGGAGTTTGTGGTGAGTGTAGCCTAAAGCAGTGGTTCTCAACCTTTTTCAGTCGCGACCCCCAATCTAACATGCACTGCACTATGTGCACTATGTTTCTGAGAGATAAGACATGGAAAAATAACTACTTCCTGGTCAAAAGCTGAGATGTTTTTCTACAGCTATTTAATGTGATGGCTGGGCCTGCTTGTTTGAACAGAGCAGCTGCATTCTTGGCTTTATGTTCGGCACGGCTACACAGAGATCACTCTCAACTCTGAGGAGTCATGATCTGTATGTGTTTTTCATGCATGTCAGCGCAGAAAAGGTCTTTTCACACAGATATGTGGATGCATATGAAACAGTACATCGGTTGCAGCTTTTGACAGTGCTGCGTCCTCTGTTGCTACTGACAACCAGAACTCTTCCAGCGCGCATGCGGAGAAAGCAGTCTGTCATGTGCGATCAGAGGAGAGATCTAGCAGGACGTCCTGCAGCTCTGATGACACGTGATGAAGGTGGTGAAGGTGGTGAAAGGCTGGCGTATCCAGTCGTACTTTTCCGGCGTGCCATCATTCGGGAAGTACTTGTTGAAACTTTCAAGTAGGCTCCTGAGGTGAGAGGCAATAATTCCTTACATAGTTTGAATCAATATGTCATAACTCTCCATGAAGTCATCAAGCTCAGGGAACATTTCAACACTTTCCCCATCCACTCGCACAGCCCACCGCTCCAGCTTTCTCTTAAATGCCGTGACCTTATCAGAGAGAATAAGGACATTTGTGTTTGGGCCTTGTAGGGACTAGTTTAAGCTGTATAGTTTGTCAAAATGCTGGCTAAATATGCAAGGCTCGCGACCCACTTTGGGTCAGTCAGATAGTCAGCAAGGCGAGAACTACAGTCTGAGAAAAAAATATGCAGACCTCCTCACGCAGTTTAAAGAGCCTTGTTAAAACTTTGCCATGAGAAAGTCACCTGACCTCTGTGTGAAAGAGAAGTGCTTCATGGTCTGATCCCATTTAATGACAGAGTGTGGAAAAGAGTCTGCTTTGCAGTGGCCGTGATTTAATGAAATTAACTATCTTAACGGATGTTTGGAGAACATCACGAAGCTCTGGCTCGAGACACCTGCCTGCAAGTGCTTCCCTGTGAATCATACAGTGCAGAGATTTCTCATGGGGGTCTCCCTCCAACACACAGGCCCTCAAACCTTTTGTTGCCCCCTGCATAGCTCCAGCTCCATCTGTGCACACAGATACACAGCTCTCCCATCTCAGCCCCTCTTTTTGTATGTTACTGTTGAGCTTGTTGAAAATGTTCTGTCCGGTGCATGCTCCCTCCAATGATGAGCAAAACAACATATCCTAGTGCATTTTCCCTTTGTAGCTGTACCTCACAAAGGCCAGTAACTGCGCGTCTCCTGACACATCTGTGCACTCACTAAGTTACAGGGAAAATCGTCCACTCTTGCTCACTCTGTCAACGAGTTGATCTTTAATGTCGCTGGCTATGTCCTGAGTGCGGCGCCCCACGGTATCATTTGACAGGGGAATGGTTAAAAGACTGCTAGATATTTTTTCCCCATGCATTGATCTTGTCATTACTACAGCTGCGGGACGGATGAGACTCTCCGCGATCGTGTGAGCCTTTTTCGATTGAGCCACCAGATATGCCACCTCATATGAAGCTGCCAGGGCCTTAGCAGGGACACCAGTAAATTCATTCACCACTGTTTTTTGCTTTTTTAGTTCTTGCTCCCTGCGCTGAAAAAAATCAATAGGCTTATCAATTAGGCTGCTGTGTTTGTCTCTAAATGTCTTTTAAGTTTTACTGGCTTCACGCTCTCGTGTGCCAGCACCTCAGAGCAAATGACACATTGTGGGTAGTCAACGCTGTTTTTTGTTGTGCAGGAAAAGCCATATTTAAAAAAGTCGGGCTGATATTTACGGAGCCTTGAACCTTTATCAGCTGCCGGTGTCGGCCCGGCCAGTGCCCTACTTTTGTCAGGCGCTGGTTCTGGTGGCTGATCTTGGGACTCCTGCTGCTGACTTTTTTCTTTTAAGCCATCACTTCATTTCTCCAGTTAGAAAACTTGCTGCAGATTTGGCTAAAACAACAACATGTCTTTTTTTTTTTTTTTTTTTAAATCTTTAAATCCCCTCCACCACCACCACCATGGTGCTTCACTGACCATAATCTCACACGCACAGATCAGAATCTCATACAAACGCCACGTTGATACACTGCATTTTGGACAAACAATGGAGCAGTAAACCACTCTCTGTTTGAAATGGTGTAATTTAATATTAATGCAATGACCCTTATGTTTATAATGTTTAAGTAGCCTAATGTTTAAGTTTAAGTTCTGCGATTTCAGACTGTCTGTGAACACTTTCTCAGCTGCCGCTCCTGCTGACAGCAAACCGGGGAGAAAAAAAATCTTTGCTCCGATGATGTGTGAATGACAAGGGCAGACATGAGACTAAGCTAGTNCGTATCCAGTCGTACTTTTCCGGCGTGCCATCATTCGGGAAGTACTTGTTGAAACTTTCAAGTAGGCTCCTGAGGTGAGAGGCAATAATTCCTTACATAGTTTGAATCAATATGTCATAACTCTCCATGAAGTCATCAAGCTCAGGGAACATTTCAACACTTTCCCCATCCACTCGCACAGCCCACCGCTCCAGCTTTCTCTTAAATGCCGTGACCTTATCAGAGAGAATAAGGACATTTGTGTTTGGGCCTTGTAGGGACTAGTTTAAGCTGTATAGTTTGTCAAAATGCTGGCTAAATATGCAAGGCTCGCGACCCACTTTGGGTCAGTCAGATAGTCAGCAAGGCGAGAACTACAGTCTGAGAAAAAAATATGCAGACCTCCTCACGCAGTTTAAAGAGCCTTGTTAAAACTTTGCCATGAGAAAGTCACCTGACCTCTGTGTGAAAGAGAAGTGCTTCATGGTCTGATCCCATTTAATGACAGAGTGTGGAAAAGAGTCTGCTTTGCAGTGGCCGTGATTTAATGAAATTAACTATCTTAACGGATGTTTGGAGAACATCACGAAGCTCTGGCTCGAGACACCTGCCTGCAAGTGCTTCCCTGTGAATCATACAGTGCAGAGATTTCTCATGGGGGTCTCCCTCCAACACACAGGCCCTCAAACCTTTTGTTGCCCCCTGCATAGCTCCAGCTCCATCTGTGCACACAGATACACAGCTCTCCCATCTCAGCCCCTCTTTTTGTATGTTACTGTTGAGCTTGTTGAAAATGTTCTGTCCGGTGCATGCTCCCTCCAATGATGAGCAAAACAACATATCCTCGTGCATTTTCCCTTTGTAGCTGTACCTCACAAAGGCCAGTAACTGCGCGTCTCCTGACACATCTGTGCACTCACTAAGTTACAGGGAAAATCGTCCACTCTTGCTCACTCTGTCAACGAGTTGATCTTTAATGTCGCTGGCTATGTCCTGAGTGCGGCGCCCCACGGTATCATTTGACAGGGGAATGGTTAAAAGACTGCTAGATATTTTTTCCCCATGCATTGATCTTGTCATTACTACAGCTGCGGGACGGATGAGACTCTCCGCGATCGTGTGAGCCTTTTTCGATTGAGCCACCAGATATGCCACCTCATATGAAGCTGCCAGGGCCTTAGCAGGGACACCAGTAAATTCATTCACCACTGTTTTTTGCTTTTTTAGTTCTTGCTCCCTGCGCTGAAAAAAATCAATAGGCTTATCAATTAGGCTGCTGTGTTTGTCTCTAAATGTCTTTTAAGTTTTACTGGCTTCACGCTCTCGTGTGCCAGCACCTCAGAGCAAATGACACATTGTGGGTAGTCAACGCTGTTTTTTGTTGTGCAGGAAAAGCCATATTTAAAAAAGTCGGGCTGATATTTACGGAGCCCGGCCAGTGCCCTACTTTTCTCAGGCGATGGTTCTGGTGGCTGATCTTGGGACTCCTGCTGCTGACTTTTTTCTTTTAAGCCATCACTTCATTTCTCCAGTTAGAAAACTTGCTGCAGATTTGGCTAAAACAACAACATGTCTTTTTTTTTTTTTTTTTTTAAATCTTTAAATCCCCTCCACCACCACCACCATGGTGCTTCACTGACCATAATCTCACACGCACAGATCAGAATCTCATACAAACGCCACGTTGATACACTGCATTTTGGACAAACAATGGAGCAGTAAACCACTCTCTGTTTGAAATGGTGTAATTTAATATTAATGCAATGACCCTTATGTTTATAATGTTTAAGTAGCCTAATGTTTAAGTTTAAGTTCTGCGATTTCAGACTGTCTGTGAACACTTTCTCAGCTGCCGCTCCTGCTGACAGCAAACCGGGGAGAAAAAAAATCTTTGCTCCGATGATGTGTGAATGACAAGGGCAGACATGAGACTAAGCTAGTGGACAGGTTTGTTGTTGTTGTTTTGGTGCAGCCTAGTTCTGGCCAACAGTAACTGGTTTTGAGTAAAAATGCCTGTTTGAGACCAAGTGCTCGTCGTTCCTCTAATGTCCGGTCGGAAGCTACATTAATTTTGCGCATTTATATTTTTCCAAAATGGTTTGGCGGCCCCTAGAAATAATCTCGCGACCGCAGTTGGTTGGGACCCCAAGGTTGAGAATGGTTGGCTTAAATCATCGACAGGTGTCTGAAATGAAACCAAGGTCTGTGTTAAAGACGCCACAGCTGAAATGCAGTTAATGGCTTGGAAGGCAAGATCACTGCAACTGCAACTTTAATGCATAATGATGGTTCCACACTCTTGGCCTTACCGTGGGCTTCTGAGCTTTACATAGCAGCCTGTGAGGAAAAAGACATACAGTATACATCAGACTACAAATATATTATTACAGTAAGAATTCCATTTAGAAAGTCATTTTTTCTGTAACTGTTCAAAATAATATTAAAACATAACATGCCCATTTTAATCATATACTTAATACTCTTTTGCATGGAATCAGGTTGCTTAAGGGGGGTAATTGTGGAGCCAATTGTTATTTCTAAATTCACCCATTTAGCAGAAAGAAAATGATACTTGCGTAGCCTCTGCAGGAGGGAGAGGGAGGCTGCTGCAGGACGTGTCGCTGTGATGATCTGCTGAATGAGTTGGTTCAGGAAAGTAGAGACAGGACGGCACTTTGGCACAGTTTTGTTAAAAAAGTGTGGCCAAGTAAAGATACTACAAGTCAAAGCTCATAGGGATAAAGAAAACATTTGCTCTGTTGCATTCTAACAATAACTTATGGAGCCCAATTTTAAGGAAAACATGGAAAACAAAGCCCAACTTAGATTGTAGAAAAGAATGTGTCGTAAAGTACACTGTTGCCCATAACCTTGTGCCAATGTGATTTATTCTTGATAGATGACGAGTTCATCTTCTCAAAATTTTATTGATTTCACAATATCAATTTAACAGGAAACACATATTCAACGGTATTCCATGCATTAGAATGTCCAATATTACTCTTTCAGATGTCACTCAGTCACTAGTATTGAGTATGACCACCCCTGACATGGATCAATGTGTAAAGACATTGTGGCGTACTGTCCACCAGCTTGTTGATGTTAATGGGTGCGGCGTCCCACTCTTCAGTCAGATCCTGTTGTCAGAATTCATTTCACCTGGTAACTAGGACTCAGGACGTAACCATTGCTCGTCAAAAGTGATTACTGATGTGTATAAATAGAAATAAATCATTCCAACTTTATGGGCAACGGTGTGGAATGAAAGAAGCCTAAAGAATTTAAGCCATCATGAAAGAACTGGTTTAAAATTAAAAAGACAAATTCAGATAAAATGAAATGAAAAAGCCAAGCCATATCTGAATTCTAATTACTTACTTTTATACAAAAAAAACAAATTCAAATCAGCATCTAACAAATCATGGATGTGTCCATCCCAAGGGGTGGTCTTGAGCTTCACTGTCCAGGAGAGATCAGAGGCCCAATACATTTAGAACTTAATTTGAATGAAGTTCTTAAATGTACAAATCCAACTGTTAAATATTTATGATAATCACAGATCTGAAACACCACTAAATAGGTGATTGAAATTATGTCAAACAAATATGATACCAAACATGACAGTTATATCTCAAGTGGTCAAAAAAAAAAAATGTCCATAAAAATTCCACGATATATGACAGTAAATTGCTATTATAACTAAGAGCGCAAGCATATACATTCAACACTAAGAAAAGGAGATTCACTCAGAATCAAAGTTTCTCTCTGTTTTTATGACTGTGACAGAGAGAAAGGGGAAGGTTAGTGTCTTGTGTGTGCATCTTCCACAAGCACTTCAGATGTAACTGTTTTTTTCCAGTGCTGGTCCTGATGACATGATATCGTAGATTGAGTCCAGATTTGGGATCAGCACTTTGATGATGTTTGATTTCCTTCCTTCCTTGTGGGATTTAAACTGTTTAGTTAATTGTGTGTTAGTGGAAGAGAAAGGTCAGGAGGTCATCGTGAAGGGTGCAATCTTCTCTTCTCCAGAGGTGCGGTTTTCCTTAGAATTGGCACCTTATGACCCTTGTCAGGTTCTGGTGGGGGTAGGATGCATCCTGTTGTCTCTAAGAGTACAGGAAACATTCAATATGCAGATAGTCCACATGGGTGAAAGTTTTGAGCTCGCTGTTTTCTCAAATGGTCTCCTACCAAATTTACTGCTGTGAGAAAGTGTCTCTGGATTCTCTGTGTGTTGCTTTGGAATGTTCTGGTACTCAGTCTGCTACACAATAATAAACATCTCTTAGAACAACGTAGATTGTAAATTGTCTTTGAGAGAGCCGATTCTCATTCCTTTGACTTTTAAAAGTAATTTGACTAAATTAACAGACCTGTGGTGAGAACATATTGTGACTTGACTTGTTCAGTCTACTTTAAAATCCTGGGTTTTAGCTTCACCACTTGAAGAGCCAGATTTACAAGTGTTGCAGTTTATGTGCTTGTTTTGGGGTTTTTTTGTTTACATTGGTATATAGGTAAGTGTGTTATTGACAACAAATCAGAACATTTTTAACACCATTATTGGACAACTGTAAACAATTAGATCTATGTCATTGTGTTAAAGCTTTTACGTGGTATGCAGTAATTTAATGTCATCTATATGTATTTTATCTATTTTATGGCTAGGTTTATATTTACAGCCAAGTATCACTTCTTAAACAGTGTTTAATAGACTGAACACATCCTCTTTGCAAGTGTACACTCTGCTGAGCGTATTATGTAGTAATTTAAATCATGTGCAAAACTGTTCATTCCATTATAGCCATTATTAGTAAGGATTGAGTTTAAATTGATGATTATAACTGGTGTTGCTGATCTGCACACTATGAAGGCCAGACTTTTAGTTGCTTATGAGTTATGTTAAAGTTAATGTTAGCAGTGTGAAGGCTGCGTTTGTATAAAGAGATGTTTTCCACATTGGTCAGTCAGCTAAAAAGATAAAGCTGAGTATAACAGTCATCATTGCTTGTCGCTAATTAATTTGTCAAATTCCAATAGAGAGAAATGTTCTCTTATTAAAAAATGAATCACTTGTTTGACCTATACATTATCTATCACATTCATTAGCCAGGCACTCTTTGAATTCTTTGGACGAGCCAGCAGGTCTGTTGGCTAGATGCTTCACTGATTTGGACATGCTGACTCCCTCGGTCTGCATAACTTTAAAACATATTTTGCAGAAAGGCTTTCATCTTATTTTTATGAAGAAAAGCAATAAGGTAGTCCTGTGATAGACTGGCGACCTGTCCAGGGTGTCCCCTACCTTCCCCCTAAGTCAGCTGGGATAGGCTCCAGCCCCCTCGTGACCCTAGTGAGGATTAAGCGGTGTATAGAAGATGGATGGATGGATGGAAAAGCAATATGGTGTAACTCATTCTGATCAGAGATTGTCTGTGGAGTCAGATGTGAATGTCTTCCTTGATCTTTCTCTGACTTCTGATTGATGAACACTGATTTTTTATTTGTTTTTTCCTGTCAATACTAAGATAAGATATACTTTATTCGTCACACACACACAATTATACATAGTACAATGCATAGTGAAATGTGCTTAGTACCTGCATCCAGTTGCACTAAAAAAAATAAAATATTTTTTAAAACAATTAATTAATTAATAAAATAAAATACTGTGAGCATTTTTAACTTTGCAGTCACAGACAGGTGATATATATTTCTGGCATTCATTCAGTACCTAGTGGACGGTCCTTGGTGTTTCAGCAGCTGCATGTGACAAAGATCTCATGGTACTGACACCTTCCAATGTCCTAATAATTTCTGAAATGGTTTAACATTGCAGTGTGGAGAGCGATTTTTTGGTATCTCTTTGTGTTGAACAAAATAGACGAGCATTAGATAATTCACTGAAGTGGTATATCAAATACTATTGTTATTCCTGTAAAGAACGAGCCCCTGCATCCTGTGATTGCTGCCATGGTAAGTGCCTCATAGTTACAAGGTCCTTGGTTTGAATCTCGGCTGGGGTCCCTCTGTGTGATGTTTGTATATTCTCCCTGTGTAGCGTGGGTTCTCTCTGGCTTCCTTCCATAGTCCAAAGACATGCTAAGGTTAATTGGTGATTCTAAATTGTCTGTAGATGTGAATGTGAGTGTGCTTGGTTGTCTCTATGTGTGACCCTGTAATGGACTGACACCCTGTCCAGGGTGTCAACTGCCTTCATGGTCTATAGATAATAGATTGCAGATTATCCATCTTAGCTATTAAAAATTGCACAAGGGCAACAAATCCACACCACCCCAGATCTTATTATATACACCCCAATGATGAACTATCTTGGAAATTTGGCTTTTGTCTGCAAGACTAAGCCTGCCATGTTGAGAAGTCCTCACTCTGATGAATAATTCCATCTGAAGTCATCATGGGCCTTCTGGTGAACCATCTTTGATTAAAAAAAAAAAAGAAAAAGAAAAAGAAAAAAAATGTTTCAAGCAAATCAAAGTTTGGAAATTTCTGTGAAATTTTTACAGAATATCTGTGAAATTGTAGGTTGATCGATCAATGCATTGAAAGTTGAGGGTATATTTGGATGGCAATATCTTGGGACCGTGTAGAAAGGAAAGCCTGAAATATTTCTTCAAGCTTCAAGTTTCTCATCATGCAACAACAATAACAATAATACAGAACAACACATAGAGAATACACTTTGATATGAAACATGTGACAAGAAAATAAAAAGGTTATTTTTGTTGAAATGTTATAACTGGTTGAGCAGGTGGGACAAGCTGCACCACAAAAACAAATATAGCCTTATTCAGAGAGGATAGAAGGGTTCTCTAAATATACCTAAGAAAAATCATTTTTGAATACAGGCACATAATGTTGTTTGTTGTAGTCCAATTAAAACTGTATCATGTGTTGATTATTCATTATAATGCAGACATACATACTACCATAACCACAATTTTTAACGAACCTTATTTGTTTGGTTTAGCTACCAAACTAACTGTCTGTGAAACTTTTGCTGAATGTGATGAAAAGGACTAATCAAGAGGCACATGATGACAGCAATAGACTTGGTGCTCTGATATTACAAATACAAAGATCTGTTATCTGTTGCAGTCACAGGACTGTAAAAAGCCTGTGCAGTCATTGCATTTAGCCTGCAGGACATGATTGCATGGCCCACCTGACTGTCTAATTATGAATCTGCCTGCATCCACTCTGCCCATGTAATAATTACACAACTATCTTCCCCAAGACTAGGTAGACTTTTATAGGCTTAAGATTTTCCTTTTTGATAAAGCTAGGAATGACTCAGGTTATCTTGGTTATGCTTGTGCAGGCCTCAACTGCTGGGGGATTTTGCAAGGTGCACTTCATTGTATACTAGTGTATACTGTCTTTGAACAGAATGTTCTTCCAGTGAGGTGATGCAGCCTATCTATGTGTCCCCACCAGCACGCAATATAATATAGATACGATGTAATGCATGAAGCATTTACATATGATTTATTTGACTAAAAGACAGATAATAGTCTCACACTGAACATATTACTAACTGCTGTCACTGCTTCCAGACCTGCATTCTGTGTCAGCTTTACTTGAGCATACACAGACTGTATATTCATCAAAAATTACAGGTCTTCATGTCAGTTTTATGGGGCAGATATGGAGTAGCTTGTGCATAATTTCAAGCGCTGCATCTCTTTCTAATAGGATTATTTTCCCTCTGCTTTTGTCTGCATTTCATGCTGGGTGATATTTCAATCATGATCAAGAATGATTATGATTGAAGAATGCAGCTGAGCCCCTGAACAATTTGCCCTCCAACAGAGGGGCGGCGTATTTATAATGGGAATGCATAACACCACACTTGCTTGCCCTCAGGTAAAGGTTCTCCCCATAGATCACACATATGGCTGGAGCCGTTTGGGTGCTAAATAGTTTTACCTCTTCCCGCTGGCTATATTGTGGGTAAAGAAGTGTCAGTTACGCCTGATGGATTGTATGAATGCAATTTAATTTTGGATTCATTTTCACTTTATTCCTGAAGTGGGACATGCGGTCATTTGCTGATGATGGTCAGTTTGTTTTTAATAGTTGTCTTGAAGAAATGGATCTTCCCTTGTTATGTCATCCTCTCCAGATGTAGTTAAGATGTTGCCTGAATTGAACTGAATTAAACTGTCCTGAAATATAAGTGTCATGTCTTGTCAATAGGAGTTCTCCTTGTTGTCATGCCTTTTATATTCTTATAGCGTGTCTCTCTTTGACTAATCACTTCCATTCACTTCTAAAGACTATTTAACTGCAGGCAAAGAAGTGTTATCTTTTCAGACAATGACATTTTCAAAAACAAAGTCTTCCACATCAGCACAATGCCTGTCAAATCTTAACAGAGCATTTTGAAATGGAATTCAGATTGTATTTTCTTCCTCCTCACTCGTTTCCCACCTCTGTTGTTATTGTGAAGCCAGGAATGATGTATGTTTTAGGCTGTGAGTGTTCAAGTGAGTAGGTATTTTAAGGCTCGAGGCAGACTCCCGATGAGCGTGAGGCTTTGTTCTTCTGAAAGGAACATGATGGGGAGCATTTATTCTTCTCCCATTCTTTCCGTGCTGACTGTCAGCATAGACTGCTTGCTGCCTGCTGAGTTCGCTTGCGCCTTAACTTCTTCTCATTTGCAGAAAGCACATCTTCCCCCACACTAGAGCCCATACAGCTTCTGCTCCATGCACGGTGCTGATTTTAACTCATGAACAGTGCAAATGCTTTGCTGGGAATTGTCTTCTTTTATCCAACATTTTGATAACATAAAGCACCTTGCTACTGTCAGGCCCATTTTAATTTTATTTATTTATGGTCATGTGCTGTTGGCTGGAGGGCTACTGGGATAGGCGCCAAAGGGAAAACAAACAAAAATGAGAAAATATACATTTGTTAATGTATTTTGAACATTTTGTCAATATTCAATGATGGGAAATAAAGCAAGGGGGATCCTCGTTGAGTTGGAACTAAGGACATTCCCATTGTTGTATGGTCAGCATCCTATCTGTAGTGTGTATTAGAAGTATGCTTTGTAGTTCAGTTTACTGAGGAATTATTTTAAATGAAATCTCAAAGAGACTTTATTTGAAATTATGTTGATCAGTCTGTTGTCTGAAAGTCATTAGTTTGGATTAATTTGACCTCAGTTCCCATACAAAGAAAGACAGAGAACCGTGAATTGGTCTAAATAAGAAGTGTTTATTAACTATTCTACTGTTGTAATACACGTGAGCTACAAACAGTGCATTTGGAGTGTGTAGTGAATGTGTTATTTTAGATTACCCAGCCAAATAAAGAGGATTATGGTGAGAGCAGGATGGTTAACAAACAATCTAATGACAGTGATTAATAATTTGGTTTATGATCGATACGTTTGTGAGCTGTTAAATGGTTACAACATCAACCTGATCAGGAGCAGATGGAAAGGCTGGCTTTGCCTACTTTGTGTAGTGCTGATGGGAACGGACTCTCCTTTGGATGGAACAGCTGTTGGCAGCACCTTTTATGACGTATCCAGGCTGTTTCCTCCCAAAGCGTCATGAAGTTGCCTGGCAATGAGTTCTGCAATGAGTGTTGAAGGCCCATCAGCAGGCTTCTAACATCGGCACACAGTGATGGATCTGTCGGTAGGCAGCCGGCGCCTCGCACGCAGTGTGTGTGCTCCTCAGGGTTGATGAAAAATGAGTTTACTACTGACGATGACTGTCGTTGAGCTTTTGGCCACGTTTGGTATTAGCTGAAAACAGAAAAAGAAGTTTGCAAACTAAGAGTGAAGGCGCGGTATAATTGATCTGATATAAAATCTAATTTCTGCTGATTCTTGTCAGTTTGATATGACAGAATCAAGCATGTAAATTTAGAACTTTAAATGAACCTGAGCACTATCTTAAGAAAAACAAAGTCGAAGACGAAACAAAGAACTACAAAAATGGAGACACATAAAGACGAAAGAAAAACACAGACAAAGAAATGAAACGAGAGAGTAAGAAACAAAAAGAAAATGAGAGAGAAGAAAGAGCAGTTTCCTACTTTTATCATCCATGGTCTGGGGGGTGTGTATGGAAGGCGTGGAGAGGAGTATGCCGCGACATTTGGTAACTTAACCCTCCTCTCTTTGTTATAAACAGAAGGCTGCACTTCTTAACTTAAATAAAGAAAATGCACTATACACGCAAACGAGATAAATCTGTCTCTCACCACGACCCATGAACATGAAATGAAAGAACAGTGACATGCATATACCTAATGAGATATAGCATAGACTATACAGCAAAAACAAGAATGTGATATGAAATGTTTAGATATGAGGAATGTATGTTCAAGCATATGGAAACATAACACAGTTGGATCAGGGTGTTAAAGTTGGTAACAAGATCAAAGTGGGCAATTCTGTGGCCGGTAGAAAGAGCCGTCTGTCTTTCGGGTGAAGGGCTTTTTAATAGGACAATAGCTGACCAAAGAGCAAAGAACTCCCCTCCCAGAAGGGGTGTTAGATTTGATGCCCCTGTGGGTCACATGGTCATAAAGTGGTCAGAAGTTTTGTTCTAAAAGTAACAATGTTACTTTAGAGCTATATGGACTTGTAATTATACAGAGTTAGACCTGTTAAAAAATAAATATCTCATATTTAGAGGATCGCAAAGAGTCTAAACATGAGATATATATCTTGCACGGTTACAAGATAATACAATACTTGGATATATCAATATGTAACAAACTAATAAAATCAAGAAGGACTTTTCCAACTGTGATTAAGGTTTCGGGGTGTTTACCATGATATGATGTACTTTCACATTCAATAACACTTAAAATAACACAAGATAATAAAGGCACATTAAGATCTTCCTATGCTTTCCTTTGTCCATCCATGATTGCATTCCTCAGACTGAGAGGGAGAGAGAGAATGGGCAGGAAGGGAGAGCAATAAACATTCACCCTGGTGTCTGATTTCCATACTACCATTTGGCTGGTTAAGCCAGGTTCGGCTCTTCGGACTTTGGGGTTTGATAATCAAAGTGGGTGAATGTTTTCTTTTTTCTCTCCATGAGTGTCTCTTATCTGTTAGCTGCCCTTTGAAGCTCCAGATGGTGTGATCAGTTAATTTACCCCTTCCTGTGACCTGGGCTGTAAAGTTTTGTGTCTCTTTGGCATCTGTGTCTGTTCATGTCCTACATGGTAAACTCATCAATGCATCACCAATTCTTATCCAAAAATCTAGCAAATATGGTTCTGAATTCTACCATTCTGTATTGTATTGTAAGAGATTTTACTTTCAGTAGTAATAATAATTGATCAGATTTCTATAGTGCTTTTCTAGGCACTCAAAGATGCTTAACACTGTCAATTATTCGTTTACACACATTCATTCCAGTGGTGGTAGCTACGATTGTAGCTACAGCTGCCCTGGGGCAGACTGACAGAGGCGTGACTGCCATTCTGAGCCTACGGCCTCTCCGACCACCACCTCAAACAATCCATTCATATGCATTCACACCAGGCAAGGTGGGTAAATTGTCTTGCCTAAGGACACAACGACCATGACACAGGTTACAGGGCGGAATCGAAACAACCGACCTTCAAATCATTGACCGACTCGCTCTACCACCTGAGCCACAGCCGCCCTTGTAGCACTTTATTTATTTAACCACTATTTAACATTCACTTTTTCAAAAGAGACTTGGCCAAGACGCCAACATAAAACACAAAGTTGTGGGCAGACACACAAAGGAAACCAAGGGAAAAGTAATATTTTAATATGTTTTTGTTTAAAGTAAAAGATCTGTACTCACCTATAGCCAAGTGCAGTCTGTGACCAAAGCACTGCATCCTCAGCCACTCGTTCAGCTCAGCTGCTTTGGCGATGTTGCGCCCGTTGTTGGTTGTTATAGCAACCAGATGCTTTTCTTGGAGTACCCAGCTTGCAGCTGAGTCTTGCAGGGCTTCAGCTATATGCTCACTGGCGTGATCCTGGGGGGAATAGCTTGTTTGGAGACACGCTGTTTTCATCTCCCAGTCTTGAATGGATTGTCACGCTCATGTAAGGCTCACACATCCTGCTTGACCACATATCACTGGCAAGTCTCTGCCGGACTTCAGTGTACATTTGTTGCAGCGCTTCTCGTGCAAAGCAGTTGTGACTGGGAAACTCATATCTTGGGTCCATAGTTTTCAGGAGTTTTCTGAATCCTGCCACAATGCCTTCAGGTCAAGTGACAGAGCCTGGTACAGTGCTGCTAGAGTCGATTTAAAGAGAGGAATAAAGGATGCTCCAGCAGTCTACAAGAAGAGGATAGAGCATCACCTCTCATACAGCAACCCACGGCAGGTGTAGCAGGGTATACAGAACATTGCAAACTACAGAAACTAAACTGCTTTTCTGCACACTTTGAAGCAATACAACAGTTCACAATCACACCACTTTGGCCTCCACCGGCCTCCAGCAGTCATACACCCACTTCAAGAGAGCATGAGGAGAGACAGGTGCTCATGGCAGTGAACGCTAGGAAGAATGTTGGTCCAGAGGAAGTTTCTGTGAAGGTATTCAAAGAATGAACTCACTAGCTTTCCACAGTCTTCACCAACATTTTTAATCACTCCCTGACACAAGCCATCATCCCACCCTGCCTAAAATCAGTCACAATCATTCTCGTACCCAAAACCTTTCCCACAGGCAGTGTTAATGACTATCAACCAGTCGCACGAAAGTCTGTCATCATGAAGTCATTTGAGAGGCTGGTTTTACCCCACACTGAAGCATTCCTCTTCTCTTCCAACCCACACCAGTTTGCCTGTTGGGTACACAGAACCTCTGAAGGTGCCATAGACATAGCTATTCACCGAGTCACATAAAACACTGGGGTAGCTATGTAAGAATGCTTTTCATTGACTACAGCTCAGCTTTTAATACAATCATCCCAGACATTCCAGTTATTAAACTTTCTGAGTTTGGCCTTCCCCCACTCGTCTGCTCATGAATAAAAGACTTCCCACTGATTACACCACGATTGTAAAACTGAAAATTGCTCTCCCGCCATGATGTGTTATTTTTTTTCTGCTTCAGAAGTTTGACCTAAGGTAAGCAAGTTTAATAATGCAGACATTGTGTAAATGACATTGTCGTTTATGACATTCTCACAGAGGTGGTCTGGTCTGGTCGCCTGGGTGAGGGTGTCTGACACTGAAAGACCTGAAATACCTGATAAACTCGGTCCTTATTACTGAGGATGTGTCCAAGTGCATCATGAAGTTTATTAACTATCCTTAGACAGGTCTTCTAGTAATTGCTTGAGTCCACACTGGTTGTCCCTAAAGACTGCAAATGTGAAAATTAATAAAAACACAACAATAAAAGAAAAAATAAAACACATAAAAACAAAACCTAAATCAGAGGTTGCTGATGGAAAATCCAGGGAGTCCTCAAATTGGTTATTATTTTGTACAACTTATTTTGTTACTGTAAAGTACATAGGTGCAACAGCTGTTGATTTAAATGAGAAATATAAATATGGTAAAATATATTATAATAAAAAAATTTAAAAAATAAATAAATAAATGAATACAATACAATAAATTGGTGACCTGGCTTGAAAAATCAAAAAGCAAAAACTAAGAACACAGTGGTGTAGAGATTGAAATAAATTAGATTACCAGTACCTGTAAACTGCTCGTAAAAACAGGCACAACACACTTGAATTTTCAAACTAACACTCTGCATTTAAATTGCATTGTGGGTGAATGACAACCAGAATAAAAGTGTCAGCAGGCTCATTGGAAATGTAGTGTGCCTTATCTGAAAAGCTGATGAGAGTGGGTGGTAGAAGCATTGACAGAGTTAAAAAC
The DNA here is from genome assembly GCF_000690725.1 of Stegastes partitus. Taxonomy (NCBI): domain Eukaryota; kingdom Metazoa; phylum Chordata; class Actinopteri; family Pomacentridae; genus Stegastes; species Stegastes partitus. The sequence goes on along the minus strand of NW_007578674.1, from coordinate 101,841 downwards.
GGTCTCAAAGTGGGGCATTTTCCAGCAGCTCTCAGTGCAGATAGTCACAGAACCTTTCACATCCTGTTAGATCTGATCCACATTTAGTTAAATACTGTCAAACTCACATCAGTTTATATGCAATCTCCAGCTATTGTGACAGGCTATCCTATAAAAGCTGCCATTGCAGTTGAATGGATTTCAAGAAATTATTCAGCCCTCCTCCCTGTCCATTACAAGCCCCTCCCACCACAGCAACACACACACACTTTTAACATGCAAAGATTGTCAGGTAAAAGATAACATTCCCTTGTGATTTCACCTTCAAACCCCACTCTCCTGAGTGAAATTCCAGTACTTCAAAGTGCCTTACTTGTTGTTCTTTATAACGTCGCATTTGCTCCGGGTAAAAAAGCCCTGTGATTGGACAAATTCTCCCATCACAGGCTAGATTTTCTAAAGCTGGAAAACAGAGCGAAGAGAAAGTGCACAAGTCTAGCTTTTTCTCAGAACACTGATTACAACATGCTGAAAGGTTAGTGTAAAATGTATGCCCTACAATGTCAAAAGACAATGCTAAACTTAGTTTTAAGAATATGCCTTCAAATATTTCAATGTAAACATTTGCATTGCATGTAAAAAAAATTCTGTATGCGTTTATGTTTTAATAAATGCAGCAGAGGTGCTTTGAAACACTACTGAGGCCTGTGCTCTCTGTACACACATCAAAAAGGCCATAAAGTCGTGGATAACTTGTTTCAGTTAATGCACTTGCAGAGAGACATTATTTATCCAGCAATAGTAAAGTAAAGTCAACAAGTACTGGCTGTGTGTACCAGCCTCAGCTGGCCTCATCTTTCATGTGGGCAAGCACCATCACCACAGGAGCATAGAGGAAAGATATCAGCTCATGTGATATCTGATTTCTGATTTTGGCTTGCACACATGCATACACAGAGAGATAGAGAGACAGAAGACCAAGCCGATCATTTGTGCCACTGTTTGTGACTCTTGAGATAAATGGTTCCCAGACAAGGCCACTGTGGCATGAAATGCAAAGATGTAATCATCTTTTCTCGACAGGATGCTGTTTCATGTGAGGGGAATAAACTCCAATTTCTCTTTCACTTTTTTTGCTTATTGCCTTGATAGTGTCTCTTCACAATGTTAGCATTTTAACACAATCTTGCATGCCTTTGATCTATGGACGAAATCAAATTTAATCTGAAATGAAGTTCTATCTTCTCTGTCTGCAAATATTATTCACTTGGATTGGGTTTTATTAACAAGATTAATTTAACTCAGATTAGTTCTTACCAGGCTTGTAGAAAAAATATTTAGATTTAAAATTACACAGCTGTGTTGCACTATTTGAAACTAATTTCTGTTTAGTAAATCCCCCCAAAATTTGTGCTTTTACAACTTAGTGAGTATAACAGATATAAATGAAGAGAGAAAACTTTAAATTTAGCAACGGCATTAAGCTGAACTATGTTTTTCCTTAATTTTCTTCAAGGAACTTGCCCCCTGGGGACTCCATAGTTCTCCTGGGGGACTTCAATGCTCACGTGGGCAATGACGGTGAAACCTGGAGGGGCGTGATTGGGAGGAATGGGCTGCCTGATCTGAACCTGAGTGGTGTTTTGTTTTTGGACTTCTGTGCTAGCCACCCATTGGCCATAACAAACACCATGTTCAAGCATAAGGTTGCTCATACGTGTACTTGGTACCAGTGTACCTTAGGCCAAAGGTCGATGATCGACTTCGTAGTTGCATCATCAGATCTGCGGCCGTATTTTTTGGACACTTGGGTGAAGAGAGGAGCAGAGCTGTCAACTGATCACCACCTGGTGGTGAGTTGGATCTGATGGCGGGGAAGTCTGCCAGACAGACCTGGAAAACCCAAACGCTTAGTGAGAGTGAACTGGGAACGTCTGGCGGAGGCCCCTGTCCGTGGGGTTTTCCATTCCCACCTCTGGAAGAGTTTCTCCTGCATCCCAGAGGAGGTTGGGGACATGGAGTCAGAGTGGGCCATGTTCAAAGCCTCCATTGCAGAAGCAGCCATTAGGAGCTGTGGCCAGAAGGTTACTGGTACCTGTCGTGGCGTCAACCCCTAACCCGCTGGTGGACACCGGAGGTGAGGGACGCCATCAGGCTGAAGAAGGAAACCTTTCCAGCCTGGCTGGCTCGGGGGACTCCTGAAGCAGCAGGCAGGTACCGGTTAGCCAAAAGGGCTGCAGCTGCGGCGGTCGTGGAAGCTAAAACTCGGGTGTGGGAGGAGTTCAGAGAATAATGGAGAAGGACTTTCGGTCAGCCTCGAAGAAGTTCTGGCAAACTGTCCGACGTCTCAGAAAGGGGAGGCAGGGATTCGCCCAGGCTGTGTACAGTCGGGGAGGAGAACTGCTGACCCAGACTGGGGAGCTCGTCGAGCAGTGGAAGGAGCACTTCGCGGAACTCCTGAACCCGGTACACATGTCCTCTGCTGAGGGGTAGTTAAGAAGCTCCTCAGTGGCAAAGCGCTAGTTGTGGACAAGATTCGCCCTGAGATGCTGAAGGCTCTGGACATTGTCGGACTGTCATGGCTGACACGTCTCTTCAATGTCGCGTGGGCATTGGGTACGGTGTCTGTCGAGTGGCAGATCTGGTTCGTGAGTGATGGGAAAATTAAGCGTGAGATAGACAGGCGGCTCGGTGCAGTGTCAGCAGTAATGCAGGTGCTCTACTGGTCCGTTGTGGTGAAGAGAGAGCTGAGCTGCAAGGCGAAGCTCTCGATTTACCAGTCCATCTAGGTCCCAACCCTCACCTATGGTCACAAGCTTTGGGTCATGACCGAAAGAACGAGATCGTGGATACAAGCAGCCGAAATGAGCTTCCTCCGCAGGGTGGCTGGGCTCAGCCTTAGATATAGGGTGAGGAGCTCGGACATCTGGAGGGAGTTCGGACTAGAGCTGCTGCTCTTTCGCATCAAAAGGAGCCAGTTGAGGTGGTGTAGACATCTGATTCGGATGCTTCCTGAGAGGCTTCCTCTGGAGGTCTTCTGAACACGTCCACCCGGGAGGAGACCTAGAACCTGCTGGAGGGATTATATCTCTCGGCTGGCCTGGGAACGCCTCGGGATCCACCTGGAAGAGCTGGAAAGCGGGGATAGGGAAGTCTGGAATGACCTGCTCCGCCTACTGCCCCCATGACCCAACTCCGGATAAGCGGAAGATAATGGATGGATGGATGGATGGATGGATGGATGGATGGATGGATGGATGGATGGAACTTGAATTATTACATTTCTTTTAATTTAATTAGATTTGGAGTAAAAACTGACTAACTACTTAGGTGTAAAGTGAGGTTGTAATTTCGTCTTTCTTTTAAATGGTCACTTATATAGCACTTATATCCAAAGTGCTTTTACAATATGTTTCTCATTCACCCATTCACACACATTCATACACCAGAGCTGCCATGCAAGGTGCTGCCTGCCATTAGGAGCAAGTCTGGGTTCAGTGTCTTGCTCAAGTACACTTCGACTGTGGAGGGGCAGGGGTTTGAACCGCCAACCTTGTGACTGGAGGACAACCCGCTCTACCGCCTGAGCCACAGCCGCTATTTTAAATTTTTGGTGCAACATTAAGCCATGGTTTAATGGGATTTAAAACGTAATCCTTTCAGATGCATCCCAGTATTAGTATGTTTAGACTGCAGAACTTAATGCTCAATTCAGATTTTTTTGTGAAATTAGTTGTTTTGTGAGTTTGTTTACATTTCCAATTAAATACCACTTGTATGTGATCTGCTGTGTAAACTTCATACAACCCAAAAGTGTCCCACATGCGCAGAAGAGGACACAACGACATTATACGCAGCGAGCGTGCTCAGTGTTTACGGAAGTAAATATGGATGGTGGTGACGGCCAGGAAGCGGTGCTGCCACCGGTGGTGGAAACAGAAGTGTGATCGCTATCCTAAACTGGCATCAGCAGCCAAGTACTGCCTGTGTGTTCCGGCCCCTTCCACCCCATCGGAGAGCACCCCTGGGGTGGAATTGGTCTCCCTGAAAGATCTTCATCATATACAATCTGTAAGCCTTTCAAAAGCATGGGAACCTCTGGTTGACTGATTGTCCCAATACAGCATAGTCTATGACAAGGAACGAACTTATTTGCTTAACTCATCATGTTTTGGCCTCCCTACCCTCTCTGGGACATGGTGCTCAGAGGATGAACCCTACTGTCATCATTTTCACCTATTTTTTGTTCCTCTAATTCAAGCAAGCCAGAATGGTTTCATTTAAAATTTTGCTTACCAGTTGCTACATTTTTTAATTCTTTGGTGTAGAGTAATGTGCCAGAACAAATCTTTCAACTTGCAAGATGTAAAGGATCTGTTACTCTCATCTGTTACCAGATACAGATTTAGGATTACAGTCATAATTTTTAGACTCATCAAGATCTTTTGTAGGAGATGAGTGAATTAACGACCTTTTTTTTTCAGGATTAGAAATATTTGAACATGTCCACAGCCCACAATTCCTTAACAGAGCTTGTTCAGATGTGTTGGTGTGCCCTCTCAGACCAGTGGAGCGATTTCAGGATCTTCAGCCAGATGAGCTGACAGATTTATTCAGCACCACTCAGAGGGTCGCCAAACTGGTGGAGAAACACTTCAATGCTACCTCACTCACCATTGCTATCCAGGTAAAAATCTGACTTCGTGACTGTTCCGAAATTCTATATATATCATTTAAGCCAGTCATAGCATTATTTTTAAAGTCACATGAGAAAAATTCCAATGTGCCATCCCAGAGAGTGTCGTCAGGATAATCACTTTAGGTATGCTGGCATTGGATTGGCTGACAGAAAGAGGGCTGACAATGGTACTTTATCAGAGCTGTCAGTCCATAGCTCATCATGGGCAGAAATTTTGCTTTTTGATGTGCTTTGTAGATATCAAGACACCACAAAAAAGAAAAGGTGCATCAAATAAAATGAAATTAAAGTCTGCTGGTTACCTAATGTTAGTAGTTTCTCCACAAAAAAAAAAAAAAAAGATCAACTGATGTTAGTTAACCATGTTAGCTAGAGTAAACTAGCAAGCTAATCTTGGCTTCTGTTATAACATGGGTGCATATATCAAATTCTACATTGAATTACAGGCCCACTCTAAATCCAATGAAAATGTCACCATTACTAAATTGCTTTATTTACAGTAAACATAGCAGCAGGTTAAGTAACTCTACAGAGGTATCAATCCACAACAAGTATTTACAGAAGTGAAAACTACAACAAATTGTATCTGCAGTGAATCGTTGTTTAAACCTAATGAACTTTATTTTATATTCCAGGTGTAATCACTCCAAAATATACAAGACTAAATTGTGATGAAATCGACAGAAAGAAATATCAGACATTACATAACTAAGTGCTAGGTCTGAACTTTTTTTCAGCTGAAGTGAAGACACATAGGAATACTGCCATACCACTGTGTGGTAACATACATTTCAGTCACATCTAAAGAAAATCTATAGGGAATTCAAAATGGTGAGAGGATGAAAACAGAACGCAGTAGATCAGTAGAATAGAGAAGACATTGAAATGAAAAGTATAATATTCTGGAAAATGTGAAGAACATTTTATTTTTAGAATTTACGAAAAGTCCAAATGGTTTTAAACTTATAGCAGCAAAGTAGAATGAGGTGTCGGTGGTTTCAGTGTGAATCAGCGATGCTATCATGCGATGGAAGCTAAATACAGAGCTGACTCTGACACAGTGGTAGGTGTTCATCACAGACTGGATGGCCTGTTCTGAGCAACTCGTGATATATATGCTAATATCAAAATAGCACCTAGCTCAATCTGCTTTCTTGTCAGAAAAAATGTTTACAAGTCAGGAGAGAGAAGAAAAAAAAAACAGCAGAGAGAAATTTTTACCTTGGTATCATTTTCTTTGACTGTGAAGGTGATGAGAAGTGATGATAAGAGATTAGTTGTAACAGCTCACCGGTTACAGCCACCACATTAAAGGAGAACTCTCTGCAGGAGGGGCCAACTTTTCTCTGCAGTACGCCACTCCGGTGACAAATAATAATATCCAGCAAATCTACTCACTAGAGGATTGGTGGTGAAAAAAAGATTTGCAGATGGTGACACAAATATCTACTTTTCCTTTAGGACTGCTGATGAATAACAATGGAGCTCATCTGTTCTTATTTCTTTGTTTATTCACTCACCACAGTGATGTTTAATGTGTGTTAGAGTCACAAATTTTAGTCAAGAGAATGTGGTAGGGGATAAAGTGCTCCTGAATGTTCTGCTGGTATTTCTGCTTGGCCTCAGTGATGCCCCTCCTCAGGTTGCTCCTCGCAGTCTTATAGGCCTGCTGGTCCCCCAATCTGAAAGTGGAGTCACACATTCTGAGGAGGGAACCACAGCTTCTGGTTGGGCAGCAATTTAACAGTCTTGGTCTCTGTCACACCCTCAGGGTGATGTAGTCCAGCACAGCTGATGTGTTTCCTTCCAGGTCTGTCCCCTCAGCAAAAACTCCCCAGTCTGTGATGTTGCAGTAGACATAATCGCCCTCTCACCCCCCATTTAGTTAATGTATCCAAACATTGAAAAATATTGTGTGCATAACACATTGTATAGTTTTCTTAACATAGATGAATCTAAAAAATATTTTAGTTTTCTTCTCTTCTGGAAGAAAAATGCCATTAAAATTAGTCATTAAGAGAAGAGTGTTACAATAAAAAATGTAACGATACAAGCATTTGGCTTGGATTTGGGGATGCTGTACCACATCTGAATTTGAATTTGAATTTGAATTAAGGGCTCTTTTCTAATTACCTCTTTCTTTTCCCACTAGGATGGCCCTGAAGCTGGACAAACCGTGAAGGTGAGAATTTAATAATTTACTGCCTTTAAATATGTCATGAGGCCTATATAGTTATACACTATTAAATAATCATCGTATTTCATTTGCACTGCTAAACTCTTGGACTGCCTGAATTATTAATACATCTATTCTAAAAGGTTTAAATCATCTTTGCTTTGGTTGGAGGCTGTGTGCAATGATTCATGCAGCTAACTTGAGGGTCACCGGAGACCTACTGGGGACCATATAGGTAAAAGTGAGGGGACAGAATTATTACCAGTCACAGTAACTGTAGCAGTTCAGCTTCTGCTAGTTTGGTATAAATACATTACATTCATTTTGCAGCAAACTTCTGTTCACTTAAGTGCCTGTTCAGGTGTATGTCTGTGCTCTTCTCACTAGTAAGAAGAAGGCTGGCCTTGGAAATAGTGACACCACATACAACATACAGCAGACACGAGTACTTCCCTGTACAATATCATTTAATTGCTTAATGATTCAAAAAATTGTATAAAACAAAATTGTATAATCTTACAGCAATCGCATTACTCCTAAATTGAACAGCAGGGTTTTGCCTCGTTCTTCTGTCAAATTTAGCTTAAATTTACTATATTAAAAATACAGAAATTAATGCAACAAATATAGCTACACCTTTCATTACTGATGTTCAAGTCATTTTATAGATAGATAGATAGATAGATAGATAGATAGATAGATAGATAGATAGATAGATAGATAGATAGATAGATAGTGTATGTCCTTTATTTTGATGTCCATGTTCTGGAAAGTTCTTCTACCATTCTTCTGAGACATTTTTTTTGAGCTGCTCTTTACTTCGGCTCTGCCTTTCTCTTTAAAACATCTCCAAGATGTTCTGTTCGATTCAACTCAGGCATCAAACTTGGTCAGGTTATAGTTTTTCCTTTGCTCTTCTTTAGAAAGCTTCTGAAGATTAGTAGTCATCAGTGTAGTGTGTAGTGGAACGACACTTTGTAGTTCAGTTGCACTCATTAATTTAGGGGCACCACTTCAGTTTACTGAGGAATTATTTTAAATGAAATCTCAAAGAGATTTCAGTATAAATTGACTTAATCAACCTGTTATCTGAAACTCGTAAGTTCTGATTAAATTGACCTCAGTTCCCACACAAAGAACGACACTATTCTGTCCCCTGCGTGCTTGACTTCACGGAGTGACAGATAGCTCAACACTTTGTTGCTGGAAAAGTGAAAGATGACTGAGACGTGTAGCAAGTTGAGGTCCGTTTACTGCAGATCTTAGTCACCGTAACAATGCCAGAAACAATCTTCTTTGTGGTGTTATAAATGAGTGACTATGTTACATACAAGAAAAATATGAATTTTAGCATTTACTTATAAATCTTACCAAACATGAAATAAACCATCACACTATTTGAAAAATATGAATTATACAAATATGATGTATAATATAAACTTACAAACAAAGCTTCTCCAAGGCTCAACAGCGACGGATGCAATGGATTGTAAGGCATAGGGACATTGTCACCCAGAAAGAGACAAGCTGGCTGCCCTGATCTGAGAACCTAATCACATGACTGTGATAACCAATAAAAAACAAGGACTGTCAAAATAAAAGCGCACCTTATAAAAGGCAGGAGGTACTGTCGAGCAACATCACAGACACAAAACCTATAATTGGTCAAAAACAGAAGCGTTTCTTTTTAACTATCCTACGAATGTAATACACATGAACTATAAACAATGAAATTGGAGTGCGTGTAGTGAATGTGAACGATAGTGATTAATAATTTGGTTCACGATCGATACGCATATGAGTTGGTGAATTGTCATAACATCAACCCGATCTGGACCAGATAGAAAGGCTGGGTTTATCTACTTGGTGCAGAGCTGATGGGAACGGAGTTTCCTTTGGCTGGAACATCTGTTGTTAAGCCGGCACTTTTCACCATGAATCCAGGCTGTTTCCTCTTGAATCGTTGTGAAGTTGCCTGGCAACAGGTTCTGCCGTGGAGCTCTCAGAGGCGCAGTGTTGGAGGCCCATCAGCAGCTTCCAACGCCGGCACACAGGGGTGGTTCTGTCAGTAGGCAGACGGCGTCCCGCACCAGTGTGTGCGCTCCTCAGGGTTGATGAAAAATAACTTCACTATTAACGGTGGCTCTCTTTGTGTTTTTGGCCACGTTTGGTATTAGCCGAAACAAGCTAATAGTAAGGGAAAAATATCAAAATCTGGCAACTAAATCGTTACCAAACAACTTCTTCACCAATATGTTTGTAAAGGTGTAATAACATGCTTTAAATGTTGAAGTTCAACTCTCGTGGGAAACCCTGAAAAACACCTGCTCAAGTTAGGGTACCGATAAATGGTTGATGAAAAATCTATTTTTAAAAATCGGGCCTTAAGTAACTTATGAGCGTTCAAATCAGAGTTTGTTCATGATTCTGAGTTGACTGTTAGCATTTATATTTCACCACAAACACTTCTTTGTTGAAAAAGACCACACTGGAGGCAACAGTGCTAAGCACAGAGACACCTGGCAACTAGCTGCTGCTTCACCTCTGGTTGGCTGAGTTCTGACAGATTTCTGAGCAGAGTCAAGTG